>NW_026623272.1:736372-779715 GCF_030028575.1 Malurus melanocephalus | reverse complement strand
TTTTTTTTTTTTTTTTTTTTTTTTTTTTTTAAGCTAATAAAACACCCTGAGTGGGGCAATTGGAATAAGGGTAAAGGTAAATGGAGCTTGCTGGCAGATATTTAATGAGTCAGGGAGGAGGAAGCCAGGACACAACTGATCAGCGTGGTCTTATCAGCATGGGTGAGGGCAGCATCCCAGTTTTGTCAGCATGAATAGAACCCTGGAGCTGAAAGGTTAAAAATGTACCTGCCAGTCTCAAACTGGCRTGTCAGAAGTTGTCTGCCCTGCTTTTGTAAAGGGCTAAAAATGTGCAGATGCTAGAGTGGAGAAATTAGAGTCCATCTGTGCTGCTCTCAGCAGCAGTTAAGGGATTTAAAGGGCAGCTGAAGATGTTTCAAAACCAAGAAAGGGATCTCTGAATGCCTGTTTTCACATAAATGGWCACGGCGTGGGGTGGACTGAAGCAGGCTGTTCAGATCAAGTCTGAATTATTTCTGTGGGCTGCTGCTGTGAGCCAGAGGAAGAAAAGACTTGCAGCTATAACTTAAAGAAGAAAGAAGCTGCTACCATAAATACAGCTGCAAGCTGCAAGGTTTCTATAATCTATTTGGTTTTATTTATTAACTCAGTGTTTACACAAACATTTAATACTGTTGCATCATGTAAGGCTGTGTGTTTACTGTATGAGTAGTTGTGCACCTTGTTTTAGTTCTCATGGTTTCTGAGAAGAGTTTGAAGAGGTTGTCTCAGGACAGGTTCGGAGCACATCCATAAGAAATGGAGAGGGACTGSCAGTCCTCAGAGGCATAGGCTGTACTTTTTTAGCTGGTTAGCATTGCTGTGTTTTACCTCTGTAATGAGCTTATAAAGTTTCTGGGCTTTCCTTTGATAGATGTAGGATGGAGGGTAACTGGTATAGCTGATTTCTAGAAAAGGCTTATGCTCATTTTTAATATTAATTGGGATTTTTCCATGCTTAGAAACTCAAGTGTGTTATTTAGAAAAATGTGAAGTCCTACTAGAAAAGCAGCAATCTGATCCTAGTTTGATTAATCTTTGCTTTACCAAGTTTATTCCTAAAACTATGATATGAATGCCTTGGTGCATGGAAAAACATTGTACCTTCTCTTTTATTACAAAGGCATAGTGACGTATTAATTATATAAGAAGGCTAATCAAATGCCCTTGAAATTAATTGGAATGTTTACCTTTGCTTCAACAGGCCTTTCTATTTAGTGTGGCATGACTTGGCTCAGACCCCTCCTAAAAACAAAAACCACAAGATGTTCCAAAAGTAAGGTTTTGGTAATGTTGACAGGCACCTTACTCACCAACAGCCTCCTTCTTGTTGGTGTTTCAGATGAGGAGATTGAGGTGKATAATTAACATGTATGAGCTGTATTTACAAACTGAAAACGTTTATTGTTTTATCCCTTAAAGGCTGATTGCTTTGCTCAACTTGAATGAAACAAGGAGGAAAATATCCCAGTTTTTGTGACAAATGTAAGAACTAACTGGCTACAGTTGTGTGCAAWTCTGGCCGCTATCTTACGGTATCTCAGCTAACAAATTCCCTTTCATCCATCACTGCTACTCAGCCAGAATGAAATCCTTTGTGATACCTAACACTAGATTGTTATAATGAAACTCTAGTTGAATTCAGGCTTGTTTCAATGCATCAGACACTTCTTATGTGWTCTGGGCTTCTTTCAAAACAGCCTCCTGTTGGTAAGGTTGCATAAACCAGCAAGGTTTTGTATGAGGTAGAGAGAGGTGGGACCCACTGGTCTCCCAGCAGGTGATTTCCTCAGGAGACAGGAAGGCATGTCTGGATCTGTGGGGTGGTGTCATTCAAATGSAAGACACCATGGCCTGCATTTCCCAGTTTAGAGTGACTCTGGGGTGAGCAGCGTCCCGTGGGATGGGATGTGCTGTGTGGCACCTCTGTCTGCTGGTGGAAGCTGGTTGCTGCTGAAGCCAGCAAGTTTCCTCCAAGGGGTTTCTAATCAGCTGGAGATGGGTTTGTTTCCCCTAAGGCTCTTTTCTTCCCTCTGCCAGCTGTACCTGGTGAACCTKCCTTCCTGTGCAGGCACATTCTCGTGATGCACCAAACACTCCTGCAGC
Source organism: Malurus melanocephalus (assembly GCF_030028575.1). Classification (NCBI taxonomy): domain Eukaryota; kingdom Metazoa; phylum Chordata; class Aves; order Passeriformes; family Maluridae; genus Malurus; species Malurus melanocephalus. The sequence goes on along the minus strand of NW_026623272.1, from coordinate 777,609 downwards.
GGGTTGCTGAAATATCCACTCTGCATCAGTGAATTTGCCAGTATTATTCCCAAAGTGRTATTGGGCAACTGATTTCCAAAGACTTTGGCAGAATCTGTCGAGAGCTGGAGCTGGTATTATGCAGAAAAGGTTTGACATGGAGTTTTGCCTGACTCAGTTGTTTCATYTCCCAGCAGAGTCCCAAATGCAAGCTTTCTGCTCCCTGCCATGATACTTTGGACRAGCTTATACCTGTACCATGGCATGAAGCCATCTTTTGCAAGTTTTAGAAAAGAATGTTGCCTCTTGGATGAAGAAATAAGGAACAATTAAAAAAATAATTTGGCAAGTTTCAGTGAGGAATTTTCGTAAGGAAAAACCCTTGGAGGCAGCATAGTTGTAGCATATGAGTCATCTGAAACACATAACATGAACTGGGTAGTAAAGTAGTCGTCCCCATCTCTGAAAATTAAGTTAATTATTATTTCTACATGATTAGAAAGAGTAGGGGAGAGTGGATAGATGTTTAACAAGTTGACCTTCCAAAGTTCATGGAAGCAATTTCTCAGTACCGGCTGAAGATAAGATCAGAGGCTGTGAGACAAGCATGCCTCCAGAATAAGTGCAGCATACAAAGAGTTTTAACACAAAGTTCAACAAATATGCTGAAACAAATTACTTGTTTTAGCTATTCACATACATAATAGGAAAGAAATGCTTATATATTGAAAAATACGCACATTTTCTGTAGAAACTGCAATTCTGTAGGAAATTGCAACATCTTGGAGAGATGTGAAACTGAGAACTAATGTAGCTATAAAGATGCAGGAATCTCTGTGTCACAAACTGYGCCTATGGAGGCACAGGGATTGCTGGGGGGTTTGGCAAGAATAACTGAGTGCTCTGAGGTGCACTCTGGCCTAGTGATGCTGAAGGCTTTAGCCACTGTAGCAGAAGAGGTGCCCATTTACAGCAGAACATGCCTCAACAGAGCTTGGGTGTGCTCCAGGATGCTGAGGGGACCGACAGATGTCTCGGCCCAAAACGAACCCACTGGGAGCTTGCAAATGTGAATTAATTCCTGGGGGACCATGTGCTCTAACTAAAAAGGAATCTGTATTGTAAACAGCTACCATAAATCACTTAGTCTATTGATTTAGGAAGCTTTAGCACTTGCTAATGAGAGGCTCAGTACTTGTGATCAGGCACAGGAAAGTGTGACACAGGTTGGTTGCCTGTAGCACAGTGAGAAATCCAGATAGTTTTTGTCCTAGAGTAGCCCTATGGGTTCATTTCTTGTCTCTGTTATGGCAATTAATAAGCAGACATTTAATATCTGAACTSTTTCTTTATCTTTAAAAGTATTTAAAGAATTTATTTGATACCCAGTCACAGCTAGGTGTGGGTCAGATGGGATAGATTGACACCCTGTTAAGATTAGAGCTGTTCTTTATATTATTTAATTCTCATTATTTTGTAAGAGGCTTTCTGCTATTACCTGTTCATTTGTGTGCCACYTGTTTATTTGATTGGATGTTTTTCTTTTATGCTACTCTTCTGTGTATTTGAGGTGAATGGTGCAATCTGAGCATGCTCTCAGGATGCAGCTCAGTAATCACACTCAGGCTTTTATTGTGTTCCAAGACTAACAGCAATATGGTGACAGCTGGGCAAGTTTGTTTACGCTTTCCCAAATGTCAGAACRAGGAGAAAGCCATCAAGGCTTTATACTGAATGCACGTCATTTGCAAAATATGAAAGCAGCGCAAAGCTAAGTGGGACTCAAAGTCCTTTAGCAAGGCTTTATGGGAAACTAAAAAAAAAAAATAGGCATTTTCTGAAATTGTATTTCATTTGTATTTAATTTTCATTGTAATTTTTTTGTAAAATTGTATTTCATTTGTAATTTTTAATTCATTGTAAGTTTGTATTAATAACACACTAAAAGGTGCAAAATTTCAGAAGGGATGTATGGCAAGCTTGCATAATTCTAGAAATAAGTGCAACTAAAATTATTTTCTAAAGTTACTTTTGTCTCATTCTATCTTGAAACCAGTGACTACCATAATAATTGACCTCATGGTTGATATTTTTATTCACAGGCTGAACTGATGAGCCTAATGAAGTGCCAGGTGCACTCAGGTACACAGTGGTGGTGCATCTAGTGGGGTTAACACTGCAGTGTGGGTAGCAGACACAGAAAAGCTCTGCTGTCTCAGGCCCAAGAGTCTTGTCTATGTTTCCCGGGCACAACAAGCATGGGGAGGATTTTAGTCATCCTGGACTTTACCTTTGTGCTGCTTTATACCCATTGTRTCCATTCCAGGTGAGTGAAGGGCTCATTACACTCACTTGTTGTGCCTGAACTTTGTCTCCTTCAGATGTGTGTGAATAAGAGCCACTCCTGAGGCAAATCTAGAAGAGACTTTGCATAAGCTCCTCATGAATGCTTTATTCAGGTGAGAGGATAACASCAGATCAAGATCAGGCCAGGGGATGAAGTGCAACAAGAGCTCTTTGAGCTTCTCWACTGTGTTTACCTAAGGCCACCTCCCTCCTGAGGTACCAGGTGAGAACWTGCTTTTTCCCACATRCATGCCCTTCAGTTACTTTGTTGAGGTTTCTTTGTGAACAAGGAGTATCCAGAAAGTCTCCAAGGTTTGCCACTTTTCTTTTTATCAGGCCTGTGGGTGACTGAATTGGTTTGAAGAGCCATCTGTGCAAAGCTTCTGTACTGTCCTATTACTTCACAYTTTTGCACAATTYCTGTGTGTTTTCTTGTRCTCTGGCACAGCTCCAGGCAAGAARGCCTTGCAGCAGAGTAGGGATGAGCTTAAACTTGAATCTAAGGTCATGATAAACAGTCCTGTGGTACTGTCAGCTCAGTGCTAACTGGTAGTGAAACAAATCAAATGCTAGGAAAGGATAGAGGCCAAACCAGATGGTTGATGCATAAACCTGTGATTAGTCTGTGCTTAGATTGCTGGATTAAATGCTTTTCTTCTCATTTCAGTATATGAGATGTGCATCTGAAGAAACTAAAACAGGTTGATAGAGGRGATGGAACAATTTCTGTATTGGGAATAAGTCAGAAGACTGAGAGGAATATAATAGAAATGTATAAATATGAATGCTGTGGAGAGGGAGCAGTTGTGTAATCTCCCTTTAGTATGAGTACTAGAGGCCACATGTGAAATTACTGGGAAGTAGACGAAAATAAATGGAAGGAACTAGCAAGAGAGCAAACCTCACCAGACTTCAGGCAGCTGGCTCGGCTGCAAATACCTGAAGGCAGGGGAAGACAAAAGATGCATCACATACTTGCCCTGTTCTCTTCTGTGGGGGGCTGCTGATGCCCACTGATCAGTGTGGGATATGAGGTTGGGATATGAGGTTGGGATACGAGGTTGGGATATGAGGATGGACCTTTTGAGTCCATCTGGCCTGTCCTGTGCCTGTCCCAAGAGGCACTGCAGGTACAGTGAGCTCTGCTTTCCCAGTGTGAGCACTTGGGCGTGTGTTCAGGCACAGTGAACTCCAACAGCCGAGGCAAGGTCATAAATTTCCTGTGGCATGGCAGAATAGCTGTGACCTGCAGTTATTGCTGACAGATCTGAATGTTACCCTTCAGGGTGGCAGGAGTGCAAAAAAGGCTTTAGATAATGCCCTGGCCAGAGCTCCCAGGGACAGATACCAAAGATAGCCCACGCTTTGGTCACCTTGGTGCCACATCATTCTGCCCTGCCGAGCACATGTCACTCTGGCCTGATAAGGGGAGCCACTCAGCTTCTTCACTGTAAAACCTTGAGGTAAAGAGTCACCCAATGTTACAATGCCCAGCCTCTTTGGCAGAGGTTTTGCTTGATGATTCAAAATTAGCATTTTCACAATCAAGACAAATATTGACTGGGGAACCAGAAACACCTCCTCCATTTCATCTCTGCTTGGGACAACTCCTCTGTGGAAAAAAACAAACTGGGGTGTGCTRCAGCTGGCCTGACAGCTGCCAAAAATGTGAGTGGATTATAAATAAGTTATTTCTCTTGATAGAATAATTATTGGCAAGGGCATAAGGCTAATCCAGAGTCTCTCATCTCTAGTCTAGAAATAGCTTCTTGATAGACAAAAAATAATGCACGCTAAAAAAAGAAAAAAAAAGCCACCACAAAACCCAAACTGACCAACCAACCAAAACCCCAACACAACAATAACAATAAAACATGAACTAAAGTGATACAAGCAAAAATACCCCTGAAACAGGAATTGTAAGGGTTTTTTTGAATCAGATGAGAAACAAGAATAATATCTCTAGTAAAGTTTCTTAGAAAAAGGAAGTACACTTTCAACCAGGTCTTGAGGAAATTGGGTTTTAATCTGATACAACCTGAGTATGTATATTGACAGATAATTCTTGCTACAGCAGCACTGCACACTTGTTTCACTGACCTGTGCTCAGCTTTAAGCTTTGACATGTTAAAAAATGGGTGTCTGTCAGTTAAATGTGGAATTTCAGAAATTGTAATATATTTCTAAACCAAATGCTTTGGRGAATTAGTTACTGAATGGCTTTATTCTTGTGCAGAAAGTCTGTGTCTTTCTTACCTGTAAATCCACTGTGCAAAATCTTTCCAGACCTCATAGTGAATATTTTTTGTGCTCCTGAACCACAGAAATGATCTCAGAATATATGCATATATTTCAAAATAGGACATTCTGTTTTACAAGAAGTGACAGCTCACTTGGTGTTCCAGCCTCCTYAAGCGAGTCTAGAAACAGTTGTCAATTACAGGTGAGAAACCTTGACCTATGAAATAATGTTGTTACACTTTAATACACACTGTTATATTGTGACTAAGTGATAAGATTCTAAAAGATCCTGGTTCACCCAGTTTTATGCAGAATAGTCCCAGGGGACTTGAAGCTTCACTGCTGGCAGTCAGTGTTGCAGCACATGGAGCTACTGTGGAGGGAAATTAGGGTCTAAGAAAATGTTACTGCAGTTGACCTTTCGGTGTGCATGAAAGGGCTTTTAAGAGGAAAGGACTTGCGTGCAAAAACCACTTGGAGATTCTCAGAGACTGTTAAAGACACAGCAGAAAGGAAATGTTGCAAGTCAGWAATATCAGATTGGGTAACCTGGATACAAGCTGCTGTTATCTCTGACAGAATCAGATGCTTAAGAGTAAGATGAAAATAAACCCTGAGGGTAGGAAGCTGCAGGATAACTCTAGTCCAGTCCTTTTCTAAACCTTTACACCTAAAAACCATTGTGGTCTGCTGCAGAAAAGCTTATTTTTCTTTGACCAAATGGAACATGTTGGCTGTGTAGCTCTGGATGCCCTTAGCTGTACAGGTTTCAAAGCCTTTGAGGAACACTATGAAATCCTTTATCTTGATTTCAAGTGACTCATGATCTTGATAAAGAAAACTTTAAAGTTGGGTTACAGAGCTGCAGAATGGCTTAACCTGTRTCAAATAAATTAATTCAAGAAACTCCAAAGGCTTCCTGCAGCTTTGTTTGTTAAAGTTTGTGTTACTGAGTTTAAACGAGCTCACAGCATCACATGCTCCGTTTCCAGCTTTGAATTACTTGCTTGTATTTGAAAACTACAGTTTTGCCCTAAAGGAAAGWGTGTACAGAGAAGATGCTCAGTGCTCACAGTTCACTGTACCTACAACTTCAAGTTTTCTTCTCTGTTCATTATTCCACCCAAGAATGGATGAGCATTAACTTCTGTAGGATGTTTTGTGCTTTGGGGTACATGCACACACCATAATATTATACAGCAGTTTACTAAATTAATCAGTTCCTAAATGCCCATGTAGTCTAAAAGAACATTACTAAACACTGACTGTGAGACTGTAGAAGCTAAAGGCTGTATCTTCAAATGATGCAGCTATCTGGAACTCATGTAAATATTTAGGAATATATTGACATTAAGATAAGTGGAAAATTCCCTACCAGTTTCATGTGTAGTTTAATCTTTGACTAGGTCATGGCTGCTGTTTGTTTGACATGAAAGTGCATGTGTTTACTTTTTCCCCAAAATATCAATGTGGAGCTCATGATGGAGTCTGAAGGCAGAGCATATGAGCTGAGCTTTCCTCTGCATTTTGCATTTGGGCCACAAAGAGTTTTCCAGTCCTGGGAAACAAGCATGGCTGTAGTTCCTGGAGCCTAAGGACTGCACCTCTTTGCATCCTACTMGTTTTTCAAAGGAAGCACATGTGCTGGGAAGCAGAAAGCACCCTAGATTTGGCTGTCATCCAGCATCTGAGGAGGGAAATGGTGATTCTAAGGAAATGCCTGCACAGCCACTTGGCACTCTGCTGCTTCTCTACACGGATGCTTCACATGGAAACTATTCTTGAAAAATATCCACTGATACCTGATAGTATTGCACTTGCTAGGAGCATCTCTTTGAGGGTCTAATAGGGGCTATCCTGATCACTGCTGGTGCTCTCTGTTCTTGCTCCCTTACCTGGTGTAGAGGAGGTGTGAGATATCCCAGTAAGGCCCTGCACTGCTCACTGCAGTGCCCACACCAGCCCTTACTGCACRCTAGCCAAGGGTATGGCTGCATGAATGCAGACTGCAGAGCTTCACAGCCCTTCTGAGCACTGGGATTGTTTATTTTTAACAGTTGTTTTCAAGACAAAGTGGTGGATGTGGCTGATGCCCTTGGCCAATGAAGACTGGTGAAAATCTTTGGTTTCATCTCATCGCTTTAGGAAAGCAACCCGCTTGTAACAGACAGGGAATGATTTCAAGGTAATGAGCTGAAAGCATGGAAAAGCAAAAATCACCATTTAAAAATAGTTCCAGCAAAATGTAAGGTTTTGCTTTTTATTCCCCTCAATTTCCCAAATTACTAAGACAAAACAGTTTCAATCATTTATCTGACTGGGAGGTCAATGTTCCTGTGAACAACAAAAGGGTGCAGTGAACCTTTGCTTCTCTTCCCTTGGACCCAGCTGCCTAAACACTGCAAAAAGAGGTATGAACACAGGACAGATATGGCCTTGGCAGGGACATGGGAAAGTTAGGACATGTGGTCTGGGCCAAATCTTTCTTTAGAGGAAGCCATGTGAAAGCACAAACACATGTAGGAAGTCACAAGTTTAACTGAGAGCAGAACGGGGTCTCATACTTKCAGAGTTGCCTAAGCTGCTTTTTTGGTCAGACCTAACAGTTGTCTGGGATTTCCAGGCTTTTTTACCTCTGTCTTTAGCAGAACAAGTCACCTATTTCAGACACCAACTGCTCTCAGGGTGATATGGCCACAGCTTGGTGCTTCTGATTGGGTCAAGGCTCAACATTTACAGGGGACATGATGGGGTCTGGGTTGTGTTGTTGGTGACAAATGTGGGTTTTCTTAAGTTGAAATGAAAAGAAACCAGGTAAATTGTTACAGTATTGATATCCAACCACTTATTATCATTACATATGGGGGTTCTGGTTTGGGAAATACAGCTTWAAGCTTTCCTGACTGATAAAGGTGGAGATGCTTTRGGCAGCAACAAAGTGAATTTGGGTTTTTGGTACTGCAYAGAGACCATATGGAACCAAAATACTTGATCAGATTTCCAAACACTTGATTTTGTATTCTGTCTTAGATTAAATGATCTGCATTCCGTGTGTGTGTGTGAACTGAACACTTAATATTCTCTCAGGCAGAAAACATGCAGAATTTTAGATTTCTATTTTACCATAATTGAGAGAAACATCAAAGCACTGCTGTGGCGCATGGAGGATCACACTGGGAGTGTTYCTCTCATTATGAAAAACCAACAGAACATGAAGTTCTATGAGTGAAACAATGTAGTGTGCCAGGATAATTTAGCACAGAGTGTGGTACACCTTAAGGCTGGCTAGAGGGAAGGGTGGATGCTGCAGAGGTGCTGTAGGAAGGGTTCTGCCACRAGCTGTCAGCAGCAATGAATTCTGACACCAGAGTTTAAGCTCCCTGAATCAGGAGACAGCAGAATCAGAGCTATCTGACAGGTTTCATGAGTAGGAGGTGGACAGGTAGAGCTTACATAACTTGAGGTGAGAAGTCAATAAGTAACAAGGAAAATTCTTTCTAAGGAAAACAGGGTTGGTTCAGGTGCAAAATGTTGCCCAGAACAGTGCTATGGCTTTGTCCTTAAATCTGTGCACCAAGAAAATAGCTTTGTCATTTCAGAGAAACAAAAAAAAAAAAAGAATTGTCTGTGTTTGTAGGTCAAGGGCTGGCTGCAAGGCCAAGTGCAGATTGCTCAATTACTTCTTCTTCTAGAAAGTTTATGTTTAGGGTTGGGCTGAATCATTTGTTTGTGGTCAAGGTACACAAGGAGAAACAGTTACTTTGATAGATGTATATTCCATGTGATGTGTTTGTTGGGATATCAATAAAAAAGAAGCTCCCAAATTGCTGTGTTCAATGATATTWTTGTRCAAGCAAAWAARGGACAGTGGGTTATTGTACATGAACATTTTCCTGTAAARAATTGTACTGTGCACAAAACTATGACAGATCTTGTGGTTTTGGAAAGACATCYCRGGTTTRTTAGCAAAAGTAATACAGATTCTACTTTTATAAATTCTAGCAGGAGATTTCCTGCTAGATCTCCTATTTTTGTATRTAGAGGGCAACTTTATTTCTGCAGATTTGCACAAGTAGGAAGCATTCCTTATTTTCCTTATTACAAAGCCTGCCAAAGCATCATATATGGTTTTCTCTTGTGTCTATGGTATCAGCAAGTATGGACTTGAGCATCTTTGTTCTACGATGTTTGACACGCAACACTGCAATATGTTGAGACAGATTTGAAAAACCCAGTAACAAGGCAGTCTTAAATCACCTAAGCAAACAAATGCYTTATTTTCTCTGAAAACTTAATTTTTTCTTGACTGACACGGGCACATTAGTAACATGCCAAATAATATCTGAATAATGCATACGAAAGCCTTTGCTGTCAAAAAATCAGTRTGAGTTATTTAAGAGCTCTCTGCAAATGCTACCTTGGATAAAGGCCCAGGAAACTTGAAAGAGTCCTTACCCCCCTTCTCCCCCACTTCAGTCTGACAGTATTTACTGAGTCAGATATTTCGAAGGGTAGTTAAACTTTGATTTCATTTTTGAAACAATGGCTTCACATTTATTAAAAAAACTTACTCTGGTGGAATTAAAATAGAGCGTTATATTCAATATTCTGCTCTGATGTGRGTCGTGAGAGTAGAGAAATCCTTCTCATGAACTGCTTTTATCTTTTAGATCACATGAATGAAAGTATGCATCTTAACTGCGTATCAGCAGTCCTGATTTCCTGGAAATTGTGGCTTCCAAACAGATGGTCTCAGAGATAAACATGYCCTGCATTTACTACTTGAACTGAGCTCTTTGGCATAAAGGTATTTAATTTGTGAAGGGCACTTTAAATTTAGCACACTAGATCGATTATTCCCTGAATTGAGTAAGATACCTTGGATGAAACCCCKGGAAGGTTCTGAGTTTTACAGGAAGCACTGTGACTCATTTTACTGCTACTGTGCAAAAGGCTTATAACACTTTACCTCACTGAAGAAAAAGAAATATAAACTGAAATCAGTATTTTCAGACCCACTACACATCCATGATGCCCTGAGGGTTAAAAATGGAAATATTTGCTCAATGCAGGACTTTTGCCATGCATGGCTCCTGTAAAGCTGCTTTTGCTGCAGTCACAAGTCAGCTGAACATTACTAAGGAAGTTCCCTGCATCATTCATTCAAAGYCGGGATGGAATATTCCTGCTGACTCATGCTTATGAGTCTTTTCCTTGCTCCGCCTCCAGTCACTTTGGCTCCTCCTCTGCTCTCTTGTTGCTGGTTGCCTACTATATTTAAACAGCTGTCTGAGAGCAGACAGGCGATTCCAGGCTCTGGAATCTAGTTTGGTTGGCTCTCCTGACTGTACAATCATTTTCATAAAGATCCCACCTCTCATCAGACCTGCTGCTAAAGGTAAGGAGGCTCCAAGTAAGCACAGAGAGCTCTGTCTGGTGTACCCTGACATCCGTTTCTGAGTGTCACAGGGGTGTTCTTAGAAAGGTGTTGTTACATGCCACAAAGTTGAATTTTTTTCCACATACTTTGATTGTGTTTGCGGGATAACTGGTTTGACATTTAAGAGTGATAATGCAAGAAAGGAACCAATTTCTGAAACTTGTAGGGAAGTATAAAATGTGAAAGCTGTCAAGATCTCTGCTTTTTTTTTTAAAAAAAAAAGTATTAATCAATTAAATACTAAACWGGTGAAACAAAGGGGTTGATGCAGACATGGAGCTAAAGAAAGCTATTGTTACAATGTTAATGTAACAATATGTTACAATTAATTGTTTATGTTAATATGTTATTATAATTAATATGTTACAATTTGTGTTAGAATTGTTCTTTAAAACTGGTGTTGTGGCAGCTCTTTTAATYTCCCCCAGTATTTATACCCTGACTGCATTTCTCTCTTGAACTCTCCCCATGTGCTGTTCAGGCCACACTTGGTGGTTCTTAGTTTAGCAAAATCTCATGGCTGTTGCAAAGCTACTTTCACGTGGCTGATGTGACCTGGCTTTTTATTTCTCTAAAGATCACAGAGTGTCGTTGCCTTGCTAAATGTATCTTTGCTTTTTCATTTGYTCACTTAAAACCTGTTTTAGTCTTGCAGCCTGGAACTAGTAAAAGCCACACTGACCAACTTTGTGAGTTATAGTCCCTCTAGACATGAGGCTGTRTCAGGAAGGTATGCAGAGTTTGGCCCAGAACGAGCTGGGTGCTTTTCAGCCAGAAACAATTATGTAACATCACACAGACACTGGAATGCTTTGGAAGCAGCAAGAAAAGTTGTGAAACTTGCTGCATTCTCCCAAACGAAGAGAAGGAAAGGGACATCCATTTAAAGTGGGAAGCCCAAAGCAGAAGCCAAACTCAGTGTCACTAAGCCAAGTGTGAGTGCCCAGCAGCCTATAGTACCTAAAAGGAGAGTGAGAAGAGCAGTCTCGAGTTTCTTGCTGTCTCAGGCTTTTTCCTGATGCTGACAAGTCCAGTAGAGATTTGAAATGAACTTCACTGTCCTGTTGCTGTCCAATATCCTCTGCAGGAACAGGCTTTCCTCTGCCACACTGTATTAGCTGTGCAGGTTATCAAGGTATAGGAGTCTAAGACTAAAAAAAAAAAAAAAAAAAAAAAAAAAAAAAAAAAAAAAAAAAAAAAAAAAAAAAAAAAAAAAATTAAACAATCCACCTTTATTTCTAATGGCAGCAAAAGTGAATGTTTGGTCTGAAACTAAAATGCCTGAGATGCTCTGAGTTCAGCTTTATCCCCCGCAGCCAAACCTTTAGCCTGCAGGATGGGGAATAGCTATAAATGGGTTCAGCACCTAATTCACTTTCTATTTAAAAAAAATAATTAATAAGGATGATTTATAGAGTTGGCAGCTATAGGACGTGAAAGGGGCTTCTCCCATTTATAGAGAGATGCTAGGATAGTTAATCTTGTGTTGATAAAATTGTCAGTGCCAAACCTTCAGGAAATGAAGTGTGTAGCACTAAAATGTCATTAGGGATTTTGTGAACCCAGATATTGAATAAATCCTTGGCTAAAAATTGTCACAAATGCTCACAGATCCGATAATTTTGTCAGACTAACAATTGTGCTCCTCTAGCTATTAAAGTTTGCTTTAATTCCAGAAAATGCTCCTCTTTCGTGTGACAGAAAGGTACGGAATGGAGGGGGAGGAGGGTGAAAGGAGGGAGTTATCAGTGAGCTCGCGGCTGCTGGCTCTTGCTTTATCAGGGTGGAGAAGGGAGGCACAGTGCGATGGCCAGGAGCCAGGCCTACCTCCCTCTCGTGTAAACAGGACTGCCAGGATGTCTGCTCTCCTGCCTTGTGCCTTTTTTGTCCCCTTCAGGCTCCCCCAGACAAACCCTGGCACAGAGCAGCATGACTTTGTGCTCCCGCCTTACAGACGGGCTGCACTCGTTATTTCTGTGCTGGCTCCGCTGCTGCCCTGGAACTGCTGCCGTGTGCTCTGGTGGGGTGGTTCAGCAGCCCTTGCTTCCAGTGAAAATCCCACGGATGTTGCTGGGATACCACTGCCTAGGATGCACATAGTTTTTCTGTGCATGCTGCTGCAGGGAGTTATGGAGCAGAAACCTGGAAGATTGCTTCCAGAGGTCTTGCTTTCCTCTTCCAGACTCCCAGAAGTTTCACAGAAATAAGATGTGTACTCTGTCTTAGGAAAAAAATAATAAGAACTTTTCTTGTTGTGTAATACAGTCATGGAGAGGGGGTTATTTGTTATCAGGGAGAAGAAATTTCTGCTGACCTGCAGCTGGATGCTGTAGTTACTGGTTTGGGGGGATCACCTTGCTGGTCACACCAGTGTCCTGTTCCTTTGGTGTCTCTTGTAGTCTCAGGTGCTAGTGCTGAATTCTAACAATTGCAACTCTGGAACTTTGTGGGAAGAAATTATTTGGGGGTAAATTTACACCACAGCCTGCTGAAAGGTGGTGGAGTTTTGGTTAAAGTGGCAGAACCTACCCAAAAGGCTGGGGASATCCTTGGATGGTTGGGCTGTGCTSTCACAGCTTCCAGGGCTGGGATAAATGTGCCCTAAGGGGAGTTCACCTYCTGTAGTGAATGCWGCTACCTTTGAGTCTCAATTAAATTGGGAATGTAAGYTTCCTTGAGACCCARCTCTCTTCAAAGCTAGATGCTTCAAATTACTTAAATTAGAAAGCACARCTATTATGACTTTAAGTGGYTCGTGCCCTGTCAGRCAAAATGCAGGAGCRTCTTAGAATAATGCTTAAGTTAAAYGGTAGCAGGCAACCAGTAARTGGAACTAAACTGTGATCCAGAAATGTGATCAAAGCTGCTGGTTTTGAATTAATCTTGTGAGCCTTATGTGATGAACCCAATCCTCTTGRAACAGAACTGTGGAGCCCAGCCATGGCTGTGTATGGGTGTGTATGAGAATTGTCACATCCTTGCAAGCAAATGCACTTACAAACCTCCTGCTTGAGCCTGGAATCTGCAAATTGTAAACTTGCTGCTGGTTTCCTGGCTGCCCATTCACTGACCAGGGTCCTATGCTGTGCTGGAGTTGCTGTGATGTAAATGTCAGGCTTAAAGAGGGCATTACACTTGTAGGAAGACATTTGCTGCAATGCCTGTGTCAAAGGCAGTGATGTGCCAGGCCTTATGGAAATGTGCAGTGTGCTTGCCAAAGACCTTTCTGCACTTGGAAAAGGGTGTGGAGAGCATGGCCCAACTGAGCAAAGCCAGGCCATTCATGGATTTTTGCTTAGCTTTCCAAAATGAGAATCAGGTTTTTATAAGAGAGAATTTTTTCTGTAGAATAACTTGAAAGCTTATGCTGAATTTCAGAAATCTAATGTTAATTGTGGTAAAATAACTTCTCTAGGTTAGTGACCGTAAAGTTGAATTCCGTGGAAAACTAATGAAGTAATTATTTGACATGGTAGGATTCCTGCAGGAATGGGGAAAGCATTCACTCTTCATTGARTRTCTCCMTAATGATTAGTTTTTTAGATTCCAYTCTAAYGACACCTTCATCTCCAAGATAATGATGGTGTGTATTTTGTTCAAAGACTTGTTGCTTACTTGTTCAGACCTAGAACTCTCCTTTTTCTGGAAAATCTACAAAGGAGGTTCCAGACCTAAACTAGCACTTCCCAAAAAACCCCTGTAGCGATGGAATGGTACCTATTTGAAAATGCAGCCAGATTTGCAGCCTTTGGGCAGAAGTCTTGAGTCAGGTTTACTTTCCTTATCAGTAAATGCACAAGTTAACTTTAAAGAGTCTTTGTAATAATGATGCAATTTTCTACACAGTGTAGTCAGAAGTGAAGTTTGTATTAAAAACCTGCAACACTTCATTTGATGTAGTCAGAGGGTTACTAAAATTGTTCTCTCCCCATTTCATGKCACATAATCAGAGAATCATCCTTTGATTTTGGGGTCAGGAGAAGAAAAAGATAARGAGCTCTGTCCTGAGTTTGGAAGTGTAATGTGACAGTCTGCAGTTCAAGGGTAATACTTTTGATTAGCCTGTGGACTGGAGAAAGTCTTGCAGGGTTTTTCTTGTTTGTGGGGTTTTTTTTTTTTTGTAAAAAAAGGCAAATAATTCAAAACTTATTTGTTTCAGCAGGTACATTCCAGAGCATAAATGCTTCCAGACACGAAGATGTATCCCTTATCAACCAGACCCTCAARTAAGAGTGGGCTCAAGACACTGCCTGTTGTGATCATAGGTAAGCCTTCTCCTGCCAGCATTGCTGTGTTCTCTCATGCTGTTGTTGCCTTGGACTTGCTGTCTTTAACTTCTGCTCCTCATGTTCTCACTCAAACAAGAAATGTCTGACCACTGTTTCTGCATTCTTCCCCAAACAGCCAAACTTCCTGTAATACTGAGAGAAAGAGCACTAAGAGTTGTGGGAAGTGGAGAACAAGATATTTGACAAACTAAAATGCATATCTATCTTTAATGGTCAAATTGATAACCTATTTTGCATCAGCTCATTAGGGCCTGTTTTTTTTTTTCTCTGTTGGATATTTGGAAAGATTTGAAATCTTTTTGGTTCAGATAGTTAATCAACTTGCTGAGTTTATCTGTAGATCTTGAATTGAGGGTAGGTTTATGTGAGTTTTTTCCCCATTATGTCTGTTTAGAAAGTACTCCAGATGCTGTTACAGTTTCCTGAAACTTTCAGAGATTTCTTTTAAAACGTGAGTCAGCTACAATGATTTTGAACAGATTTAATAGACTAAAAGAAAGCAGTTTTCTACCAATATAAGAAACCAGGTTATCTAGTAACTGTCTTGTCTCCTTTGCAAGAGGGAGCTTTGCAGTGTGAGGTGATTCTTGGAGCAAAGTTCAAGTAATGATGTCATTGCCTTCCCTCTGACTGMCCATGAGCTGTGCAGGAGGGCAGTGTTGGACCCTGCTCATCTGAGCTTGTGTTCCATGCCTGGCAGAGCTGGGTTCCCTCCTTATCTGGCAGCGAGTTCAAAGCACMCGAGAGAGCTGCTCCAAGGTTAGAGCACTGCATAAATCACCCCTGATCCCTGCCAACAGCACCTTTGACAAGGATACTACTACACCAGGTCCTTGTCTGAGAGGGGCTTTGTGCTGCTCAGTTGTACAAGTCTCTAGGGTTGGGAATGAAGATATTTGGGCACCTCCCYAGTGCACCTGTCCGGGGATCCAGGGCAGAGATGTCACTACAGCCTCAGAAGAGCCAGTGTGAAGCTGTGCCCTCGGGGGAGGCTGTTGGACTGAAGCAGCCCAGCTGTTTSACTGCAGCTGGACACTGCATGAAGGTTTGAGCAGCTTCCCCAGGCCCTGCTCCAGGAAGGCTGTGTGTTCCCTCAGCTGTGCAGTGCTGGCAGCCTCATGGAAGAGTTGCTCTGGAAAATCGCTCAAGCCCCAGCTGTTCTTGTGACCATCCATATTGAGCTTAGCTGTGGCTCAGGGTAAATCCTCTGTGTGTAGCTGCTGAGTGTTGTGCACTCAGGTGGTGAAGTTTGACTCAGGTACCCCCCTGCACCTCCTAATGCAATGTAGTAACCTGAGATTTGTTCTATTTTACTATAGCTGCAGTTTGGTTTGGTTTTGATGCCTGTTGCTGTTGGTTTTGGCTAACTTTCCTGCAAGTGGAATATTCTAGACACTGACTTGCAGCTGCTGCTCCGTGCTGAGCACAGCAGACTTTGTCCCCAGCTATGACATGTTCTGCCTTTCACACAGCTCACTGCTAGCTTTACAGCCCTGACCTCCCTCTTTCTGYGATCCTCAAGGATCAGCCTTTGCTCCAGTTGCCCAGGCACTGTGTCAACAGGCTGCTGTCACTGGGGCTCTCCTCCCCTGTTTGTCACTGCACTGTCACATGAATGTTGGTTGCACAGCAGCCARACAGGCTGACACTTCATTATGCAGACACTGTAAAGCATTAAACACTGTAAAGCATGGACAACAGCCATGGGTAAACCTTCTACAGTCTGCTCTCACTGGGCTGGGGAGTCACATCTRTCTGGTTTTCTCACTGGCTGTTGGGTGGTCAGCAGAAGGAGTTCAGCCATCCAGCAACCTGTTCAAATGCTGTATTCTGAGGATTTGCCTTGGCATGGCAGAGAGCCCTTTTCCTTAACACACTGCAGTACCATGGTAGGACAGGTTCCCATTTGAAAGTGTACTCAAGTCCTGTTAGTCAAAGCTGCTATTGTCAAATATCCCTTAAAAGATGGAATTTCTTGCTGAGAAGAGCTGGTTCCCCTTCACTTCAACAGTCTCTCTCTTGTCTGGATCTTGTATYCTGTGCACAGTGAACTACTCTGCACTGGTGTGAAATGTTTTTCCAGGAGAACTGAGGCCCCTGGTCAGTACAGGATGAGTTTGTAAACCTCTGAGTTTAGAGAAATATCTCCATTCATCACCATGCTAGACACTTCAAGTGTCAGGTGAGGTTAGACTGATTTATTTAACCCGATGTCTTTTCAGCATGTTCTGAGCACCTTGCAATGCAGGTGAGAAGGAGAAAGGTAAAATGACTCCCCCAGCTCCATCCAATAGGTCAGTGGTCAACCTGAAATAGGAGTGTCATATCTTTTAAATTGGTCTTGATATTAGGAAGCTAGCTTCTGAAAGAAATGCTCTATCTGCAGGAGTATAAATTCCTCTCCATTGTCTTTTCAGGGAATGGACCTTCAGGCATCTGTCTGTCATATTTGCTGTCAGGTTACACCCCTTACTTCAAAAGACACTCTGTTCATCCTCATCCTATTCTTCAGAGGAAACTGGAAGAGGCACCAGAAGTCTCCATTTTGGACCAGGTTTGTATAAACAGTATGACATCCCAGTACAGCATCCCASGGGTGTATCATAACTGATARCCTCRTTTGGATTTTCAAAGCACACAGACAGAATGAGCCTTAAGCAAATTTTGCTTTGTAATCCAGACCTCCTTGTATGAAATGCCAGCATTGCTGTTAAGATCCTCGAGGTAGGCCTCGGGCAAGAACAGGTCTGTGTGCCAGTAAATGAGCTTCCAGCAGAGCAAACCCACTGGTTAGAGATCCTGGAGTAACAAACAGTCTGCTGTGGGCACTACATGCACTCTGAGCATCTGCTCTGCCTCTCTTTAGGATTTGGAGTATCTGTCTGAAGGYTTGGAGGGACGATCCCACAGCCCTGTGGCTCTCCTGTTTGATACTCTTCAGCGTCCAGACACRGACTTTGGTGGGACAGCAGAATCTGTGCTCACCTGGTGGCAGGAGCCTGACAGAGCCATCCCCCACCTGGTCCTTGGCAGAAATGCTCCTGGAGGTGCCTGGCACGTAAGTGAATTGGAGCCAGTTGGGGTCTGTGTGTTGTAGAACAGCCAAATGTGTTGACTGGCGAGATAAAAGCTCCTCTAAAATGCCAGTCAGCCACGTTAGATTTTATATTTATAGACAACTGCAAGTTTAAAAGACAAACAAGCATGAGAGGCCTTTATATTTCCCATCTCTTGTTCTTTTTGGAAAACATGGGTGGTTTTTTCCATGACAGCAGATCAGAGGAAATTACTGGTGTCATGATCTGTGCCATACTGAAACATGAAAAAGTTGCCTTCCACTTTTTACATTGAAAAAATTAAAGTAATTTTTCTCTGCTTCTTGTTCCAGTCTATAGAAGGCTCTATGGTTACCCTGAGCAGAGGGGAATGGATGGGACTGCCAGATCTCCCTTTCAAAGAATGGTTGAAGCAAAAGAAAAGGTAAGATATCCATGGTGTCGTCATTTGCAAGCATCTGGAAATTTTTAGAGAACCTGGAATAAACTTCTTGAATGTAGCTACTCATCCATTATGGATGATGTCAGTGAGAGAAAGGACACCCTCCCACACCCCRAGTCCATTCTACATTGAGTGATTCATATAAAGTTGTAATGTTGCTTGGAATGTGTCCTTCTCCACACCCACTGGGAAAATGAATCAGTGACCATGAGTTCTGAGTAAAGCTTGAAAAAAAAAAGCATGGCCACCTGGCCGCTGCTGTCCCTAGTGATAAATAGAATCAGTTCAGCTACTGTGCAATCTCTGAGGTGCTTCTTCTTCTGGCACATGTAACAATTAGTCTTCAGAAGTTCAGGAGTTAAAAATGGAATGGGAGCAAGATATTAGAGGAATGCTTAAATATACAATCATGCTCTCGGGGATGGAATTAATGCCAGAGAAAGCTGCTTCTGTCCAGCAGCTTCTGGACCTGACTGGTAGCTCTATATAACAGGAATAACTTTGCTGAAATTGGGGAAACTGGATCAGTCTTCTCTGGTAGTGCCAGGATAGATGGCTCTAGGATACATTCAGTGGAAGAGGRGACAAATTCCAGTCTCTTACTTAACTGCTGCTTGACCTTTGTTTCTGCTCTGTTGCAGAGGCCTCAGAAACAATAGAGCCACAGCACAGGACATTGCTCAATACTACCAACACTATGTGAWGAGGAAAGGACTGCACAAGAATTTCAAATGTGGCACTGTTGTGACCTCTGTGAGGAAAGTGGGCACAGAGACCAGAAAAGATCTGCAGGAGGATGRTGACTCACTCTGGAGCTCCAATGAGCAAAGGGCAGAGGTGTTTCAGGTGGATGGWTTTTTCAAAACTATGGAAGGTGATAAGGAGCCCTTCTCCATCTATGCAGAGAATGTGGTCTTGGCTACAGGAACGTACGACAATCCCACCTGGCTCGGGGTCCAGGGAGAAAACCTTTCCTATGTCCACCACCAGCTGTCTGCCCTGGAAGAAGCAGTGAAGAACAACAGTGTTGGCATCATGTCAGATCCAGTCTTGATTGTAGGTGCTGGTCTGACAGCTGCTGATGCCATTCTCTTTGCTCACCACTGCAATATCCCAGTAATCCATGTTTTTCGGAGACGAGTCAGCGATCCGGGCCTGATTTTTAACCAGCTCCCCAAAATGATGTACCCYGAATACCACAAAGTCCATCAGATGATGAAAGAACAGACAGCTGCCTGTGCTGGGCCCTATGAGCGTTACATCAGCCTTCCTGAGCATCACGTGCTCTCCTTTGGCAAGGACAAGAAATGCATCTTCCAAGACAAGAATGGCTGTCAGAAAGCTTATAAAATTTCCATGGCTCTTGTTCTGACGGGCTCAAACCCCAACCTCTCCTTTCTGCCAAATGATGGCATTGACCTGGCAATGGACAGTGAGCAGCCARTCAATCCCAAGAGGAATCCCATAGATGTGGATCCATTCACCTATGAATGCACTCAGGAGAAAGGGCTCTATGCTCTGGGACCTCTGGCAGGAGATAACTTTGTTCGCTTCGTGCAGGGAGGGGCTCTGGCTGTTGCCAGCTCTCTGTTAAAGAAAGCCAACAAAAATCCCCCCTAACGAAAATCCCCAACCCTTTATTACCTGTGTCTGGATGGCTTAGTGCTCTTTCCATGGAGCAGCAAGTCATCTGATTGGTACTTCCTCAAATCTAAAGCCCATTGCTGGTGTTCTCCAAGGTTCTACAGAGAGTTAAGTTCTTGCTGGGAGTTACTCGAGAAGATTAAGTGACCAAATTCAGGGTGGGTTTCTCACACAGCAGTATCTTCAATTCCTGGGAATTCAGCTCCTTTTCTGCATAGCTGTGCACGGTTACTGGGACTGAATCTTGTGCCTGGAAAAGCAAGGGGCAAGATAGGAATTGCTCTTCTTTCTAGGTGACTGAAAATTGGATTGAGGAATCAATGCTAATTATTTTCAGATAGCAGGCTCACAACACTGTGTCTGTTGGTGCCTTACAGTGTTTTGTCAATGAAACAAAGTAAACTGACCTGGTTTTATTTGCTCCTGTGRTTTGGCTGTATGTTCTTGTTAGAAATCACTGACAGCTGCTGCAGGTACCTCTTTGGCACATGAAGGGATCCTCTGCAAGTAAAAACTGACAGGCAAACATCCTAAACTATTGTCTCACTGACACCAGCAACAAGTAATATGTGATATTAAAAAAAAAAAATCAAGAGATTCCTGTGGTGGGTTTTTCTCTTTCCTGAAAAGGAATGGTAGTGATTTKTAGACACTTGGTTTGCCATCCTACAGCTTCCTAAAATGAAATTCCTAAATTCTAAAACTGCAGTAGCCAAATTCTTGGCAGYTGCTGTAGAGACAAACACAACTGAAGGGGAGCTTCTGGTCTGTCTTGGAGCTGCCCAGGTACTGTATGGRGCTTCTGCTGCACAGAGTACCTTGGAAAGGTGCAATATGTTATATACTGGGTGCATTTCTAATGTATTATGATTTTTTTTAAAAAAAATACTATTTTGTATAAGAGGGGAAATGGCACAGTCACTTTTTGGTAGCTTTATGCTATATATATATATCTCAACTTTTTTATACTGGCCTTTTAAAAGATTTTTATTGGCAGWCTATTTTGTTACAGTTTTTCAGTCAGTGTTCTGAATGAGCTGGGCTGGATGGGAATGATGCCTTGTGTTGCAAACAGAGCTTTTCAACAGAGCTAMAGGGCCTTTCATACCTCTCACAGGAAAAATTGCAGTCATAGCTAATTTTATTTGATGTAAAGACAGACTGCTCCCTGTGCTGCACTGAAACTCACTGACATCACAAGTCTCTGAAAAACTGAGTGTAATGAGACAGTAGCTCTCTGTGAATGAATTGGCCTCAAGTTGAGATGTGGGAGGAGCTTGTCTGTGGTGTTACTGTTTCACACTTGAATATTTTTTCTGACTGACTATTCTTGTATGAAACTTTCCAATAAAGTAATTTCATACTTACCTTGTGTTTATTTTAACTGTGAATCTCTGACCCAAAGAAGATCTAATGCACTGTTCATCACCTTCCTAGTGAGTACCAGGGCATGGTTTGTGCCTGCTGAATCCTTCGCCCCTCTGTTCCCTAGGAGGACCCTATTGTGAATTTGCTCTCTGTGTATGTTTGTCTCTCCCATAGGATGAGGAACCCTTGTGAAGTGCTTTGGCCATGTCAGTCTCTTGTGAGGCTCAGACAAAATGCCAAACCAGGCTATTTGCCAAGCTTGTTCTTCCCTGGGGGATCTTATATCTCTTTCCTGTTCACCTGCTATCTCTTCCTGTCTGCAAAAAAATCCCAAATTACAGCCTGGACCAGTAAGTCAGCAAGACAGTTTAGATCAGAAGGGACATTTGAAGGTCTCTGGTCTAACCCTGCTAAGACAGGGCACACTCTGAAGTTAGGCCTGGTTTCTCAGTGCCTTTGAGTATTTCCAGGATGCAGATTGCAATATCAAATTTGATTGCCCTGTTCAACATTTTAATACCTTTGCTGTTGAGATGTGTAGGGTATTTTCTTAACTAGTTGAGGTATCCCTGTTGCAGCTTATCTACTGCCTCTAGGTTTGGTGGTTTTGGCTTTTTTTACTGCACAGCTCTGAGACGAGTGAGGTTCAATGTGTTGAAACATCAATACTCACTCTTCTCTGCAGGCTGAGGCTGAATTGTCCTCAGTATTTTGAGAACACAGAAGAGTGGAGGAATGACTTTCCTGGTCTGTGTCATTGCTTACTGGCCAGAGGGGTGGCAATGTCCCCAAGGCTCTCTTTGGCTGATTTACTCTATATGAGCTGGTACTTTTCTCCCTGATTCTGTTATCCTGGCAATATGGCCATTCCTGAGAAAGGGTGATGTGGTTCTGTGATCTTTAGCAGCTAACCTTTGCTAGAAGAAAGGTCAGTGATCAATGCCCACCTTTTTAAAAATACCGATTTGAGCTACATCTTCCTGTCTCAAAAGCAAMTGAAGAGGAGAACAAAAGCCAAAGAGCATTTAATAAAGGAAGGGGCATTGGAGTGTGCTGGGAATAATGCCCTAAGATTGGTGTCACGTGAAATGCTGTCCTTCCCATCACTGAGATCAAAGTCACAGTGTTCACRCTGATCATTCCTGCATCCCATATTGCATTATGCTGAACTAATTTGCCCTGCATGGAGAGCTCCTAACTAGGTCAGCAGCCTGAGCCTCCGTCAGGAGAGCTGGYGTGTCTGTTTAAAATAACCTCCTTTCCTGCCCAAGAGGGACGAGCTAATTGCCGGCCCTGTGCAGGACCGGAAAGGGAAGTGCTTTTCCACAATTGATGCTTAGAAAATATCCTCCATTCTGCCCCCAGGGGTGTCGAAGTAGAGGCTCTCAGCAGCAGAATTGGTGGTTTAGTCATCAGCTGCAGGTCCTCAGGGCAAGGCTGTGCGCTGCTAATCCAACTTGTCGTTCACTTCTCTGTACCCAGGGAGGCAACTATAAATTATTGTTCCAAAACAATCAGCTGTGAGAGTCAACAGATACCGGCTTTRTTATGTGTGGAATTCAGCTCAGCATTGTAACCTTGACCTGCAGCTGTGACAGGAGCAGCAGTTAAAGCAGCCTCCTCTCGGGCCCTCTGACACRGCTCCATCAGGTGACACTGCACAGCTTTCACCCCCGTTCCCATTGCTGCTGCTCAGGCCAGCCCCAAGCTCACACTTGTYAGGAAAATKAGTYCACAAGCACCAGAGKTTTATGTCCAAARAGGAGACAGASGAGWCCTGCATCTTTATTCAYGAATAAAGGGAGAGGTCATGGGCATTTCCYATGKGGTCTCTCAAATTCATGGAGGACACAGCCTCYTTTWWYCCMAWTTYCCKKMCSMMRKTYCCYYYYYYYTTYCCCMWTKGSYKRRGKWMTTTRRRRGYACAGGMTCCCCAAAACGCCTGATGAAACCCCCCTTCTATCATMCATTGCCCCCTTTCAATATACATCTCTGTGTCTCTGCTCTTGTAGTCTATTAACATAGTYTGGGGTAAATCARTCAGTGGAATTCCTATGGAAATCCTTCCCACTGTTTCCTTCTATCTCCCAGTATCAGCCTTATCTCACCCCCAGAGTTGGTTTGTRAAGACACTCCCTTCTCATTCTTTTCACCCTGGTGTGCCAGCTGAGCATTCCACATCAGAGACCACCCTGCCTCACTTCTGTCCCCTGCAAGTCATTTGGTGTCTTCTCTCTGCTCCTGAGGGGAAACTTCTGCAGTCACAGTGACCAGAGCAGGTCCATCCTCAAGCAATTCCCTGCTCAGTTCATCCTCAAGCAATTCCCTGGATCGATTTGGACACAGCAGATTTTTTTTCCATACAGAGCTCTGGCTGCAGCTAAGAAGTGATGCTCATCCCTTCACAGCAAGGGCTCTGTGTCAGGGACTCCTTTTCTGTCCTTCAGGGCTCCTCAGCCTCATTTGGTCCCCAATTGTGTCCTTGCAGAACAAGCTCCTGAGACCTGCTGGTGCTTGCCAGGAGTAATGGAAAATTATGCCTTCAGTACCCAAACAAAGATTTGAAGTTTACCAACAACACAAWAACCAGAAGGGTGGTTTTCTTATTTCATTGTGATTGTGAGTCCTTGCAGTCAGGGCTGAGGTGTTTTAAACTCRCCTGCGGGTGTGGCAGTGTACAAGTCTGAACTCAGGTACATTTATTATGTAATTAAAGTACAAACTTACTGCTTCTGCTTTTTGCTTGGTGAAGGTCTTGTGAGATGTCAGAGCATGTTCATTGAGAGATTTTGCTTCTTGAATGAAGGGGTGGATACCCTCTTTTAAAAAGGAGCCATCTTTTATGYATCACCTGAATTGAAGTAATTTTATAAAATAGTTTTGGGAGYTCCTTTGGTTGTTCAGCCTTCACTTTTTTGGCAGCACTTCTGTCTTTGAGCACAGCACTGAACCCAGACACATCTTGGCCAGACCACTTTATTTAAAAGGACTACAGAGCATTAGGATACACTGCAAGCCCAAGGATTGCCTAAGTCTTAACTTTATAAGGGCCCTTAGGGAGCTGTCAGGCTGTGGTGGTTTAAATTAACCAGCTTTATTTGCCAAATRCAGATATTTGTGGGCAGGCCAGCAGCCAGCACATCACTGCTGACYGACAGCTCCTGGGGTGTGCTAAGCTGGTTGTGACTGGGGGCACTGGGGAGTGGAGGGTGTGGGAGAGTCTTCTAGCAGAAGGGGTTTCAAGGTGAAACCAAGAGTGGAGGCTCCAGGGAAAAATATCTGACTTTCAGGGCTCTTGAGCAAGCCATGAAGGTCAATGAAAGCTCCTGGCTAGAGAGCAGCTAAGTGGGGAGGAAGAAAAAGGAGCACAAATTTTGTTGCTGTTGTTGGCTGGTTCCTGCCTGCTGCCGGAGCCTGGAAAGCTGCAGGGATCCTCTGTCCAGGAAGAGTTTCCTTTGACATYCCTGGGCACAAACCTTAGGGCCAGGACAGAACCTTGATCTTCTGGTGTGCAGCTCAGAGAGATTCTGAGAGATTCTGCTCTGGCATGAGAAGGAAAACAACTCCTGGCTTTGCTGATTCTGTATGAATTGTCCCTTCTGCTCCGTATGGGCACCCGTGTCAGACAGCTTGGCTTAGGAAGAACGACCTACAAATACATCAATTTACCGGAGCAGAGCAGGCACTCTCATGAACTTTTTGCAAGGGAAGCAGAATGGATTTTGTTTTCCAGGCCAATTTTTTCTGGTTGCATTCATTTCTTGGAAGTGCTGTCAACAGCTCTGCTTGGTTTTACGTCTGCACTGCAGCAAGCTGGAAACGAGGGAAAGGAGGGGAGTCCTGAGCCAGGCAGCACCCATGCACAGGCAGCGTGGCCCTGCTCCACAACAGCATCACTGCCAGCTGGGAAAGCTGCTCTGGAAGGTGACAGCACTGTTTGCTCACGGTATTTACCCTGCAGGTGGATTTCCACACCTCGGTCTCACTGCAGGTGAAGGGGCTGGGAAAATAAACGCAGGTACCACCGTTAGGGACTGGGCTGCAGCTGCACAGGGCTGCAGTGCCCATGGCCAGGCTGGGGTGTTTGAGCTCAGCCCAGCTCTGTCCGGGGTAAGCAGAGCTGGGCTGGGCACAGCGTTAGAGCTCCGAGGGGCTGTGCTCGGTGAAATGTCTGCAAATCCAAACTGAGAGYTCAGCAGGGGCTGTGGGCGTGGAGTCACTGCTGGTGGCAAAGTGCAGATTTGGGGATTTTGTATCGGGTAAGTTTCCATATTTGACCTGTGCTTTTGTAACCCACTGAACACTTTGCCAGGGAGGCAAATTTTAACCAGAGGACAAGCAAAGGGCAGGATGGAATCATTCTTTTGATGGCAAATAAATAGAAAATCAGGAGAGCTGTGKTTTTTTTATGAGACCACAGGCAGTTTTAGGCCTAAAACATTCATTCTCTTCCAGAGCCAGCCCAGTGGATCAAACCTCATTTGCAACTTGGCATGAGTAGCCGAGTTATCCAGCATTACCGTAACTCGGAGTCAGCAGAGGTCTCAGAGGCACAGATAGCTTTCCAAGCTAACAAACCAACCAATAGATCTTTCTGCTGAAAAAGCCAGGGAATTTGTRTGCCAGATAAAAAATCCTTGGTGTTTTTCTGGGGTAATAAGTGGAGTTTTCAGTTCAAACATTCAGGTCTAGCAAAAGCAAGCAGATGACCGAGGGTGGGATGCTGGACGCAGATGCCCCAATGGCTGCAGTGCCCCGAAAGCACCCTGGGCTGTGCCAGGTTCAGCCCATCCCTCCCAGATCATCCTGCCTGGGGACAAGAGGGGACACAGGGCCTGCCAGACCTTGTCCAGCTGGGAAGAACAGGAGTATGTGTGATGGAATTGTGACACAGAGAGGGATGAGGTGTTTGTCTTCCCAAGCTGCAATGGTGGCTGCAAAAAAAGATGAACAAGTCAAGTTGCACAAGGTTCACATAGCAGTGTTGTTTCTAAGCAAATCTGAATTGGTGGAAAGTTTATGCCATGTGAATCCCTTGTGCTATGCAGCTGAGTTTTCATTTTCTTCTTATTCTTTTTTTTTTTTCCTTAATCTGGTTGCCGGGATGCCAGGGGTGGATTTGCTGTTTTCTCGAACCGCAGCCTGGGAAAAGAAGCAGTGCTGGCAGATGCTGACATGTCGTGGCTCGGGGCTGCAGGGATTTCACAGCTGATGCTGCTGAGCAGCTTTGAGGGTGGGATGTGCTGTGGGCTCGGTGCCACCAGGGCAGTGAGTGCCAGCCCTGCCTGGAGCTCTGKGGGTGTCTGCCCGGACTGGGGGCAGCGCACATGGGAGAGGCTTGGCACGGTCTGACTCTGCGAGTAGGAAAAAAGGGAAACTGGATATATGGGATATCCACTCCTCAGCAGTTTTCCTGCTGCTGGTTGGGAAGGATGGTGTCAGCACGGCCGGGAGGGCAGAGCCAGCCCTGGGCACTGCGGTGGAAGCAGCATTCTGAGCTCGCATGTTGCAATCGAAGTTTTCCCTGAGCCCTTTGCAGCACCTGTTTGCCAAACTCCCTTTGAAGCTGCTGGAGCAGCTTTCCTGTAAATGCTGCTCCTGTCAGGGAATGTCTGCCCAGGAAATCAGGGTGATAATGCACAGTAAAACACATGAGCAGTGAGAGGGAAGGGTGGCATCTCATGTCAATGAATTACAGGTGATTGACACTGCTTGAAGAAACCTACCTGCAAAAACATCCTTCATGCCCCATATTGCACCTTCATGAAGCTTGAGCAAGAGATTTCTCGGGAGGGTGAGTGACTGGCATTGTTTTTGCTGGCTGGAGTGGTACCAGGATGGCTTGGGGCAGCATGAAAGATGCACCCTCTGCAATAAATAGCCTGAGCAAATGTGTAACAGTAAGAAAGTTTTCTCCTCTGAAAATAAAAGCTCTAAAATCCTCCTTCTGTTTTACTTGGAGGGGAAAGACCTTTGGAAAAGTTTCACTAAAAACAGAGGCAGAAAGCAGCATTTGATCAGGGAYTTATAGCAGAGCCTCAGACTTTGCCCTGAACACTGTAAACTCCAGGATTTTATGGTGGATTTCTGGTCCCCTTTTGGACTCATCCTCCATCTCAAGGYTGAGAGAAATTTCAGAACTGAGTTACACAGGAACTGATTTCTTCCTCTGCATAGTTCTAGGTTTGGTGAATTGGTGTTTATAAGAAACAAAAGAGGTTCCCAGGCTGTGCTGTGGGGCTCTGCAGCAACCACTCGTACTGATTTACAGTGAAGGTGATTGTCATGCTGAGGTTATATAAGTTCACATTCCTGAAAACGTAAATATTTATACAAATATTTTTCAGGAAGATGGAGAAGCAAGAGTCTGAGAAAAAGATCTAGTTACATAAACAAATGTTATGTGTCTGATGTAACACCCCAAATACCTCATCCACTGAGTAATGTGGATATGACATAACAGCAAAGCTGGATGAGAGCTGGCCAAGTGAAGTGTTCTCATCCTGAAACAAAGGAAAACAAATCAAAGGRAGGTAGAATTTCCCATTCCCAGGCTCCCTGTCCCCCGTGACCTTCCTTGTGCTCTGTTACGCCCATTTCCACTAAAAATTCCCTTTTCCTTTAAACACCGTCATGGATACCCCTCTGTCCCAGGGGTAAAGGCTCATTGCAGAGGAAGTGATGCAGCCCTGTGGAGCAACTCCCTGTTTGCACATGGAGCGTGTGCCACTCTCACAGTGTTAAGTCAGGAAAACTGCAGGAATCTGAAAGCAATCCCACAGCTAAAACAATAAAGTCTCACTCTGCTCAAATTCATTAGGGATGAACCACCTTTCCTCAAGTGTGTGGTTCCAGTAGCCTTTGAATGCTGCACTCCTAAGGGAAGCAGAAATGCACAGGATAAAAGTGCTCATTTTGTTAAGGGCTGAATGATCCCCACTTTCTCAGTTTCTGAGGCTGGAAGGTCCCTATAGCCCCTGCTTAGTGAAGGAACTAATATGAAGCATTTTCCATACAGAAATACAATTTCCATATTCCTCTGATTCCCTAATACTCAGATTTTTCACTAATTATCTCCCACTTTGAAGTTTCTATTACATGGGGATGGCTCATCCAGCAGGACAGCCCATTTGTGTCATGACTTAAAACTCACCAGGATGTGTTGGGTTCTTTTTCTTCTCTGACAGCTCTTACAATAACAAATGGGAATTACATCCTCAATAAACAGTCCATCCTGGGAAATCTGACAAGCAGCCAAGACTGGCTTAGAAATCCTTGCAGTGGCCACAGGTAGACACCACAAGTGTGAGAAAAACTTGATGTGTCCTAGGGATGGGCAGTGCCTGCTTCAGCAAATAGCTTTGTCCAGAAGAGAGAAACTGAGGGARAATCTGTAACAGGGCAGAAAAGATATCAGAGGCCAAAAGGGACAGGTCTGAAGGAGCTGAACTATTTGAGGAAACTTCCTTGGGTTTAGGCTGGAGCATCTGAACTGCCCTGCTGCTGCTGAAGGCTCTTTGGAGGCTCCTTCCACGTACAGCTCTGCTGCTGCCAGGGCAGAAACCAGCTGGGCATGGGCTGCAGCCTTTGGATGCAGCCTTTGGATGAGAAAAGCAGCACATTCCTGGAGGAGGAGTGATATTGTTACAGGGAGCTAGGAAATGATGTTGCTTTTAATTAAAGGTGGGCATTTTCTAGGGATGCTTAACTGTCCTTCATCAACACCATGTGGCCCTTGGATGAAACTTATCCTTGCTGTGTTTTAAGTATGGGAAGGGCAGATATTTTGGGAAATAGCTGCTGGAAGGGCAGTGCTTCACTGGCATGTAAAGGTGSTGTGTTCAAAGAGGCCTTTGTAGAAGCCACAGGTGCCTTCACCTTCTCTCTGGTTTCAGCTTTTGTAAACTTCAGTCACACCAAGAGCCCCTCAGGGCAGGGCACAGAGGAGCAGGGTTAGGAATTCTTTAGGAAGCACAGGATGGAGTTCATGGCAGCCTGCTTGCCCAGGGTGGGACTGCTGAGCCCCAGCTCCATCCTGSAGCGAGCTGGTGCTTGCATTGCAGTGAATATTAAAGACAATCACTGTTTGTGCAAGGAGCAGCCCCAAATCCAGCAGGACCTAATCTGCTGTCAGGGCTGGGCTCTGCCTGTACTCCTGAGCATTTTGTGGTTGATGCTGGGCAAGGCTGTCACCTGGGGYRWKGCTGYCACCTGGGGCATTGCTGTCACCCCRGCAYGTTGTACTGTGAGGGCTGTTTATGATGCTGCCATGTGAACCTCACAGCCCTGGCCACAGGCAGCCCGAGGTTCAGGAGGAGGATGAACATAGGATGGCTTTGTGTCATCAAAAGTCCATCCCCAGAARCCTTTGAGAAAACCTCCCCATGCCAGGCGCACTCAGAAACAAACAGGACTGTTCTGTTGGCCAAAGCTTTGGTGTTTTGCCTTAAAAATGGAGCATCCAATGCTTTTTTGCAGCCTGCCAGGGGAGGTGAGCGCTGGTGTCTGTGTTGTGGGTGTAGGAGGCAGCTCTGCTGCAGGGATCTCATGATTGCCAGCACAACAGAACATGTCCTAAAAGAGGATTGRGGAAGGGGATGGGGCAATAACCCAGCAACGCCCTTTTAGCCATCTTACAAAACTACAGGATCATCACAGGATCCTTGARTGGCTTGGGCTGGAAGGGATCTGAAAGATCAYCTCRTTCTAAAGCCCTTCCATGRGCAGSRAYACCTTCCACTGSACCAGGTGGCTCCAAGCCCCATCCAGCCYGGCCTTGAAYATTTTCAGACATGAGATGTTCCCTGGGCAGCCTGTGCCAGGGCTCACCACCCTAAAGGGAAACGTTTCTGTCTGGTATCCAAGCTAACCCTGCCCTCTGTCAGTGTGAGGCCATTCTCCCTCATCTTGTCACTCAGGCCCTTGTCCAGAGTCCCTCTCCAGGTGCTGGAAGGGGCTCTGAGCTCTCCCTGGAGCCTTCTCTTCTCTGGGCTCTCCAAGCCCAGCTGTCTCAGGCCGTCTCCATGGCAGAGGTGCTGCAGCCCCTGCCCATCATTGCTGTCTCCTCTGCACTGGCTCCAGCAGCTCCTGGTCCTTCTGAAGGGCTGGGGGCCCCAGCTGCTGCCTGGAGGGACTTTCCAACCAAATCTCTCGGGCACCTATGGATACTTTATCTCCCCAGCCCCTGAATTCCCTAGCAACGAGATTAGTCCTGGCAGTACACAGTCAGTGCCTTGTTGATCAGCCCAGCTGGCCTCGCTCAGGGGCCCCACTGCTGCCTGGGTGCTCCTCACCAGTCTTTGTGCCCTCTCCTGGTCCCATTGTACCTCTCCTCATGTCACCATTCCTCCAGCCTGTGGTTCTTTGGGACCAAACACGCCTGCTCCTCTCAAGAGTGGCTGTTGGGAGATTCACATCTCTGTGCTGCAAACTCTTTATGTACTTGATGTTTATGATGGGCCAGTAAGGTGTGCCCTGGAATGCTATCAACAAACAGCAAGTGTGGTGCTAACAGCTAGGAGTGCTCCATRAAGGATATCCAGCAGGACAGGGGCATTGAACTGATAGTCTGTCTGCTGGAATGGTGTTCAAATATAGAACGGGCTCCTGGAAGCACTTGMCATAATCCTGGAGGCAAAAGGGAAGCAGTAAATCTGCTGTGACTCAGAGTGTGCACTGCAGAGAAACCCTCGGGAACATTACTGGAAGGTGACAGATTTATTCTGGACACTGCAGGTGAGGTGCCCTGAGGGAATCCCTCTAAAACTGCTCAGAAAAAAAATGGGAACCCAGTGGAGCAGCTGAAACAACCCACGGATGCAACCCACAGGCATTGTTTTCTCTGCCAGGAAGAAAACCAGAGATTCAGATAGTTCATCTCATTGCAATTTCAGCTTTCCCTGTTTCTGAAGCCCCGGACACGAGCTGCTGTTTAACAGAGCCACTCTTCACAAAGCTGTGACACCTGAGGAAAGCTCCTGGTAGATCCCCCTGCAGGGATCCTCATGTGCTGGTGTCAGGCATTCCACCCAGTGCTGGCAGGAGGAATGGGCAGGGACATCAGCAGCACAGGTACCATGCTCTGTGCCCAAACTGCTCATACAGCCCTGTGCCAGTCTGWCCTTTTGTCCCCGTGAGATCATTTTGACTTCTTGACTGTCCACCTTCCTCAGCTGCAACAGCTTGGATTACCACATCAGAGCTGGTGCTAAAGAACCCCATAAAGAAATTTCTCCTTTTGAGATTGAGCTTGCTGCAATGCACTTGGACAATCTGGGTGACCTGGGAGTCCTTTGCACTTACAAATTTAGCATGGTTTTATTTAATATCTCTATTTCTTCAATTTTAATGGGGAAAAGTTATAAATGGCTTCGTATTTCTGCCAAGGGTCTCATCTCGTGCTAAAATGGTCTATCAGGTACACCTAAATCAGTAAAAGACCTGGTAGCTCTTGTATGGCTTAAATTTGAGATTTGCTTTGGATCTTTCTGCTGTGGTCTTCCAGAATTTGCAAATTGAATTTACTTGGAGTTTAATTGCCACCCTGTGTCTTGCCCTCTGAAATCATTAAGTAGCAGTCAGAGGAAGGGTAAATCCCTCCGGATATCTATCATTTGTGCTGGAAGAGCGTTTTCTCTGCAATTCTGTGCCCAGGAGCCCTGAGAAGCTGCTGCTCTGTGCTGGGCTGAGGGTTGGCACACTGTTCTTGCAGCAGGAGCAGCCAGCCCGGGCTTTGCCAGCAGTGCCCAGGGCATTTGCACAGAAATGATGTGGAGAAGGTCTCCATCAGGATAACCTGGACACRTGTTATGCAATTATCTGGCCAAGGACTGTACAGACATGTTTTCAGGGAGCTGATTTAGCTGTCATGTCAACCCTAGAGCACCGATCTGGACTTGCACAGGGTGGTGAAGCTGTCGGGACAGGTTTTGCTGGGAAACAGTTTCAGGCTTCTGAAGGTGTGTTCAAACCCCAATTAAAAGGATAAACCTGTGTGTGTTTGACTTAGGATGAAGTTGGCAGTGAGAAGATTAGAGCTGAGGTCTCTCATTTTGGTAAAAAGATGATGGGGGGGGGGCTACCAGTGGGTGCTCAGGGATGTTGGGGCGTCGTACAGGGGCTTTGTGCAAGCAGGGCAGCACTGAGACRGGGAACAAGCTAGTTTAAAAAAGTGATTTTCTGGGGGCCTGAAGTTATTCATAAACTTGCACCAATTTAGTGAATAGCTATGGATTTTTCAACTTCCACATAGAGAGAAGACATTAAAAAAAAGGTGATGCTTAATTAAGATGTCTTTAGAGCAATATTTAAAGAACATTGTGCTGGAAGGACTGAATTGMAACCCTTGCTGAGGTGACCCTGTGTCCATCCCGCAGCAGCACAGCTCCCTCTCCTGTCTGCAGAGCTCCGCAGCCCCCAGACGAGGCAGACAGGTTCATTTCTGCAGCGTAAATGTGCTTTAATACACGAAGGGACCCATCCCTGCCTGTGGGGATGGGCTGCATTCAGACATCTCAAATCTGTAATTATTTCAGGTTCTCTGTTGAAGTGCATGGCCCAGTGGGGCCTTCCCTGTATTCAACTGTCTCCTCCAATTCTCATTTAAAGAAAATTTCTATTCTCCAGGGTGAAGGCTGCTGCCTTTGAGAGGGGAGAGCGGGTAGGAGCATCTGCTGGCAGCACCTCGGTGTGATGGCTCTCTGACCTCGAACACAGCACATGGCTGGGCTCAGCTGAGTGCCATCCTGTGTCCCAGGGCTCTGCAGGGACATCAGCAGYGCAGGTACTGTGCTCTGTGCCCAAACTGCTGATACACCCCTGTGCCACTCTGTGATGCTCTCACCTTTTGTCCCCGTGACATTATTTTGACATCTTGACTGTCCGCCTTCCTCAGCTGCCAACAGCTTAGATTACCCTGAGATATTTGGTATTTCTGCTTGTATAAGGGTTTGACAAGCCCTGTTTGTGTTGCCCAAGCAGCTTTAATTCAMCAGCTTGTCCATGGGTAGCTTTGGAGTTTGTCCTTTGAAAACAAGGTTGGTTTCTCAGGTTGTGAACAGTGTGGGCAGCTCTGCCCCCAATGCAGCACTCAGGAGGGGATGTGTGAACCTGTACTGGACTGTGCCAGGCTCTGAGAAGGCCAAGGAATGACAGAGGAATAGGAAGGTGGGTGCTGTGAGCAATGAGGACACAGCTCTGCCATCCTCACCAGCTGTACCACCATGGGAGCCACGAGTACCAAAGCCCCGCTGGGAAAGCGCCCAAAGCTGCCGGGATGGGACGGATCACAGGAACTGTTCAGGCATGGGCACCGCTGCTGGGCAGCTCCAGCTCAGAGACAAAGCCCCAGGGAGCTGAGATTCATGTCAGAGCCTCCCTCCTGGCAGGATCCCGCTCTCCAGAGCACTGCTGGTACCGGCCACATGGACACTTTTTATTGCTTTATTTATTGATAAAGCACCAGAAACGCACACTCGGCTTAGCCCGGAGCCTCCCTGCAGCCTCAGCAGCAGGCACTAGATGTCCTTGCATGCCATGCTGTTCATGTGCAGCCTCTGGTGCTGCACAGGCTGCAGGTGGGACATTTCCACCAGGGTGACAACCACTGGATGGAGGGGGACCTTTTCCACCCCGGCTTTATGGGACAGAAGGGAATTTATGGGGGAAAGGCACTTGCTTCACYTGCCCATCTTCATCCTCCCCTGGGACTGCTGGGTCAGGGCCTGCYTTGCTTGTGGGCATCATTTTCCAAGAGATCCCAGTAAGTTCACATCCATAAGAATCCCAGCACCTGCARCTCAAAGTCACTTCTTGGTGATCCCATTAAATTATTTCRAGAGCAGCCCTTTGTTGTGGGAAATCGATATCTGCCTTGAGGGCCTGTTGATGTCTCAGTGAAACCCATTAAATTACATGAGTTTGATCCCAAAGCGGCAAACACAGCAGCATTTTTAAAGAGCTCCACAGCCGGGAAATCCAATAGCACGCTCATGAAGTGATTTTGTGTGTGTGTGTGTGTGTGTGTCCAGAGGTGAGTCTCCCAAACTCCTGGTGAATAATTACGGCAGCAGTGTAAGATATAAATGATTTCCCCAGGTCTGTCACTTGGAGGACAGCAAATAAGGACAAATAAAATGCTGCGGAGAAAATGAATGTGCCTGGTGCCTGAGCAGWGAGGAGCAGCATCGATTGTGCTGCTGAACGGATGGTTCTGCCCCTGGAAGAGCAGTCTGTGTCCTTCGGGGAGCGCCTGACAGACCCGTCCCCTCCGCTGTCACCGTGTCTGTCTGTCCGGAATCTCATTCACCCCATGTGCTTATGGCAGTGATCCCTTGCCCTGGAGATCCCAGCTGCGAGTGCAGCCACCAGCGAGCCCCGGAGCCCCGTGAAACTTCTGCCGCTGCTGTCCCCTGAGGGCAATCAGGGCCCCAGCCGTGCCCGAGTGCCACCAGCGCCACTCTGGSCATTGTCACACCCGGGTCACCCGCACAGCAGGTCGGGGCTCACACCCTCGGGCTGCAGTGGGTGCCGGGCTGTGTGAAGCCAGCCTGGCTTGTGGYTTCAGCCCCTCTGGGCACGGGTTTTGTGCCAGAATCGCTCCTGCCCCGCGGTTTCAGCCCCGTGCTGGGGACACAGAGCAGCGCCGCGGGCAAAGGAACCTCCAGCGGGCTCGGAGCCCTTCGGAACAGCCTCCGTGTGTTCACGGCTTTAGCCACAGGCTGGACATGTTAAGAATAAGAAATAATTCTATTTTACCTCTCTAAACTGTCCATCCCCTGGGGCAGCTCTTGGCCAGTGTCCTGCTCCCCTGCCTTTCCCCGTCTGCGCTTTGCCATCGTGCCTGCATTGGGAACCCCAGAGGGAGCCCGCTCACTTTGAAAGCTGTCAGATTTTTACTTACTGAGGGCTAATTAACTGTATTTATTGTCAGAAAGAAACTGGGGAGATCTCCTTTCTTCCCACAAATGCAGTCAGAGATGATATCTGCCGAGCAAAGGAGGAAATTATTTTAGAAATTAATTACAAAGGGTAAGCGCAATGGGAGAAGTGCCAGTCCCCCCTCCCCTCTCTTGTTATGGAGAAGATGATAGCTCTGGTTTCAACACATTCACAGAAACATTCTGACTATTAAAACAGAGCAAATTATCAGATTTTTGTTGCAATGGAGAGGTCAGGTAGAAAGAGGCAATATTTTATTTAGGTGCAATAACTTAAGCTTTTTTAATTGGTGGTCATGCCCACAGTCAGGTTTAGAGATCTGACAGTYTGTAATTCCCCATTTCCRTGCTTTTCACAGTTATATGTGATCYGAAATGAGGTGTACTGGGCACAAGAAGCAAAGGGGACTTTTAAAAGGTCACCAGAAAYGGATTAGCTTATTCCAGGGTCCTTAATAGTTCTGACCTCAATTGCATATTGAAGGGAAAAACATTTTGGTCTGCTTTACCTGAACTCTATTATCAGTAATAAACATGCAAGAAAAATGTTACTATAACTCTTCCCTACAAATCCTYAATCACAAGCTCTATCGAGACAGTGGCCTTTAATCAGAGTGTGTTAGTTTGGGTGTTAAATGTTCATTTCCTCAATCATCAAAATAACAGAGCTAGGTAATGTCCCTTAACAGCCAACACAAAAACAAAACCAATCTCCACCCTCTGAATTTACTGAGCAGCCATCAGCAGAAGGGTTTTACCCACAGTTTGCCTACATTCCTGCATCCCAGAATAACTGAAAGGCAACTCTCTTCGGGTTTTAGGGTTTCCACTGAATGGTGCCAAGATCCCTGGGGAATTAAAGGCCATGTTTGGAGCTGATGGAGGCCCCAGCCCAGGTGTCTGTGGCATTTACAGGATGCCCAGCCCTGCCAGGAGCTGAGCTGCTGCTGAGGGGGTTGGAGAATCCACACAGCTCCCAGGCCCTCTCCAGGATGAGCCTGTGTATGGCTTGGAAGGTGAGTTTCTTACGAATTAGAGCTTTGATTTTTAATTTATTTTTAAAACTTTTTGTTTTCTTGTGGTGACAAATCCTCTTTTTTGGAGAACCATCTCAGAACTCTGGGGAAGCCCGGACCTCCATGACACCCTAATGTTGTATGAGGTTAGTTCACCCTAATAATGAGGTTAGTCCCTGTAATTCCTGTTTATCAGGTTTCCTTTAGGATTAAGACCAACAATAACCAGAACTCTCAAACTGTGCTTGATCTCCATTTGCAGCCATCTGGTCTATTGGGTGGGCCTAGTAATTCCTCAAGAAAGCTCAKGCTCCAYCACCWGGACCTGCCTGCTCCCCCCTTGGCTGCAGGGAGGATTTTTGGATGTGGGTGTACCCGAAAAGTGAGGTTTTGTCTCAGGGTAACTGTGGCTGGAAGACACTCTGGGTGTATTCAAAGCCTCAGTCTGCATTTTGTCTTAAACAAGAATTTAGCTCTTTAAGACCAGCCCAACATAAAATGGTGCATTTGAAGCTTTTGTTATCCCTGACTGCAGGGCCTGGATCAGAAACCTGTGATGCCAGTGGCTGTGGTGGACTTGGCACTTCACCAGTGGTGTGGGCAGCCTGTGTTACCAAACCACGAGCTCTGCCCGCTTCAGCTCGCAGAGGGGAGGGGGTTCATTGTGTTTTTGGGAGTTAACACTCTGCACATGGACAGATCTCCCTGGATCTTCTTCAGTTCACACTGGTGGGTTACCATGGTGCTGCTGGCAGTGTGGCATTTTCAAGCTAGGATACACATTTTTGATAAAATCACCTGGTGATTCCATGCTGCATTATAATAAACACAAGTTAATAGAGGGACTAAAGTGTCATTTCAGCTTCCAGGCTGGGCAAGCGAGTCTGCTCWGCCAAATTCCATCTCTGTGACAGGGTTGCCGTTTCCTCTTCCTGCCGCTGAACTGTTGCATTACCCTCAATCCCTCAGTCRTTAGTAAATATTAGGAAGTCGTGTGTGACATTTTGCACTGAGCAAGGCTGCAGGMCCTGCCTGTTGGAAGTTTTTAATTAAATCAAGCTGCCTGCTGTGTGCAGAGGGGCAGGGGGGAGAAGGCAGAATTCAAAGGGGAGATGAAAGCTGCTGTCTCTGCCTGCCATGCCGGGGTATGGGCAGRGCTTCTGCTCCTCTCGGACATTTCCTTCAGAGAAGCCTTGGGTTTTTCAGGTGGCCTCTCACCTGCAATTACAGCACATGGCTTGTGCTTCTGCTTCAAGTATTTCTGGAAGTTGCTGGAAAATATTGGATGCAACACTTGAATAAGCCCCACGTGAAAGGTGGTGAGCAAACATTGTCAGTGATGGAGGTAAACCAGTGCTTCGTGCTGAGCTCCAAATGCACCAAGCTAAAAACATTGTCAGGTCAAGATCAGACTTGAAACTGGACTGGCAGAAGTCTTTATTTGAGATCTCTGAGTGTCTGAACTTGGAGCTGGGAGTGGAAGAGGATAGGTCTSATCTCTCACAGCCTCTGACAACCTTCCTGTCCAAGTGATCCATCATTTATGACACTGTAGAGGTCTGGAACGAAGCGTGTGCCTGGCCAGCGCAGCGGTGGGGACTCAGTGTTAAATGTCAGGGCAGAGAAGGTGGAGCAGCCGCTGCCTTTCTCCTGCAGCTCTCCCCTCCTCTGCAGGGCTGGAGCTCYGTGCCCGCAGCACAGCGTGGGGAGCCAAATGCCAGCGGGTCAGGGGYTGTGCTGCACGCTGGGCTCTGCTGCCCTCGGGCACCGAGGAGCCTCCCAGAACCTGTAATTAATGCTTGCTGCTCTCCCAGGGAGCACTTTAGTGCGTGTAACTGGGCTTTTTAGTTGTTTTCTCTCTCCTATTTATTCCTGTGCCTCTCAGCAGCTGCATTATGTATAAAGCTTTCAGGGCAGCAGTGGCTGCTGCTGGTCCTGCTCTCTCCACCTTTAATGAACGAGCACTTTAATAACTGCTGGAACTGCAGCTGAAGAGGCAGATAAACCCTGCTGTCTCCACCTGCCCATCATCTGTTGGGTTTCTCCTTGTGGCCTAGGCTGATGGCTGCTTGCCGGGGTCAGTGCCTTGACCAGCAGCACAGGAGGGTGGGAAGGGCTGCAGGGCCCGGGTGCCTTGGCTGCAGTTGTGTTTATTTGCACAGGACAGGCAGTCCCATCTCCCTTGGCAAGAAGCAGGGGATGAGTTCTGGSACACAGAACTTGGCTGTGGTGTGACACAGGATGACACCAGCAATGCTGTGAGGGCTCCTCTGTTCCCTCACCTGGCTCTGAYAAACAGCAACACTCTTCCCCCTTTTGCCTCAAAGACAGCCTCATGGGAACTAGGAAACAGCCCTGAGCATCACAGCCTAGTACAAATAGTTGGCTTCTTCTTAATGTCTGAATGGCAGAATTTTTTTCAATCTGTATCTGTTTGTAGGAAAAAAAGGAGTATAATAAATGCCAGCTGGTTTTGACAGCAGCAAGAACTGTTTCTGACAAAAGCACAGAAATAGCCCCAAACTTCAAATCCAAGTAATGAATCTCCATGGGAAATAGAAAAGAAAATTGAAAGAACCTTATTTATAGGTTTGTTCAGTCAATAGTTTTAATTAGCAAGCGCATATCGTAATCCTAAAGTGGGTGTGATCAATACAGTCTGAAGCAGCCATTTAGTGGTGGGATGTCTGAAGGAGAAAGAAGAATGTGAATAATGTGAGCATTGAACAAGCATAGAAGGGTGTGAGGGTTCAGGGGATTGGCACCAGCTCATGGCAAGGAGGACAAGATGTGTCTTGGTTTGGCTCATCTTTGCTGTGAGATGGGAACAGGAACGGAGCCGTGGTTGGGCTGTGACCAGCCTGCTCTGAGCATCCCTGGGAGTGAACACAGAGCCATCAAAGTGCTCCACACAGCTCCCACCAGCCAAACATAAACCCCCTGAAGTTCCACTCTTTTACCCCATGAATTCTGTATTGCTGGAGAAGGAAACCCTGAAAGGCAAGAGCTTGGTGAAAGAGGGGCTGAGCCCTTGGGTGTCCTGACCTACTGCTAGGCTTCTCTGAGCTTCATTTGTTTAAAATCCTTTCAAGAGCTTCCAGCTGTTATCCATGTACTCCAGCAGAAAGAACTGGGCTCCCACTCACTTTTCCTTGAGCAGCAGCTGAGAGGAAAATGCACATTCCCCACCTGTCACCTCAAACACAAAAATTTCACCTTAACTTACCTGCATAAAGATGGGTGGTTAGAAGAAGAGAAACAGAGGTATTGAAATCCAGGGACATRGCCCTGGTGAGTCATGGAGTCCTCTAGAGCTGCCTAGAGGGTCTAGGCAGGGTCTGGCTGCWGCATGAGGGAAAGGCCGTTTGGAGCCTGTGGCTGCTCCAGAACTCTCCAAGTGTGTCTGRGTCTGAACTGTCCTGCTTTGGTTCCTTTTTGGGTTTGAGCTCAAACTGGGAGCAGCTCCTCAGGTGTGGAGTGAGATAAGAAATTATTTTCATTTTGTCCAGAAGAGTTATTGCCTCTGTGCAAGTCTAAATCTTGACCTGTGAAGCTGAGCACAGGAATATCTCAAAGGAATATGCTCAGAGTTAGGAATATTTTCCAGCTGAGTGCTGTGGTTATTGCTGTAGCCACAGATGCTGCATTTCCCCACCTGGAATCGCTGACTATTCATTGACTATTCACTCAATGAATATCGGATTCTGCAGCAGGGATAGGGGCTCAGTTTTAGAGCAAGTTTTACTTACCAGCGACAAATTTCTTCTCTTCTGCCTTACAAAGAGCCGCTAAAATATGTTGTGGGGCTAGAGAGGCTGTGGAGGAGAGAAAACACAGATGCAGTGCTTTTAGACATAAAATACCTATGAGTGTGGTTTATTTCGGAGCCCGAGGGGCTGACCTGCCCCCACCCCAAAACTCCCCCTCGCTCTTCGGGCAGCATCCCCCTCGGGTCCCCCGCGGACCCGCCCGCTGCCCGCCGAGCGGCTGTGGGAGGAGGAGAAGGAGGAGGAGGAGAAGGAGGGGGAGTCCCGGCGGCGGGATGAGGCCGGGCTGAGCGATGTGCGAGCAGGCAGCGCGGTACTGCCGGGCCGGGGTGCAGAAGCTGCTGCGGAAGCCGGCGCCGGCGCTGCGCGGGCTGGACGGGCTGCTGCGCTGGGCGGCCGGCAGGATGGGCGACAAGGGCCTGGCCGAGAGAGAGCTGCTCGCCCCGGGCGCCACCGCCGCCCAGAGGAAGGGCACCTCCGTCATCCTCGATGTGAGTGCTCCCGCATCCCGCATCCCGCATCCCGCATCCCGCATCCCGCATCCCGCATCCCCCGTGCCCCGTCCCGCACCGCCCCGGGAGCGGGGATGTTCTCGCGTCCCGCACTCCCCGGACCGGCCGGGCACTGGCTGGACCCGGGGTCCTGCAAATCCCTGACTGGGTGGGTGTGGATGTCCCGCATCTTCTCAGCCCCCCGGCATCGCCTTTATTGCCCGGGTCCGGCATCTCCCGGAGCAGCTGAGCACGGGCTGCGTTCGGCTTCTCTCTTACCTGGATCCCGCAAGCAGGGGCTGCGTGGGCACGGGCTGCACCCCGATCCTGCACCCTGCCAGTGGCTCGGCATCGGGGTTATCCCTCGGATCCTGCACCCCGCCAGCGGCTCGGCACCGGGGTTATCCCTCGGATCCTGCACCCCGCCAGCGGCTCGGCACCGGGGTTATCCCTCGGATCCTGCATCCTGGCCGGCTGGGGATGGGATGCAGCCCAGCTCCTGCGTCTCTCGGGCTGGGGGGGCATCGGGGTGCCCAGATTCATCAATCCTGTGTCCCTGGGCTGCCTGGGCATGGGGCTGCAGCCCGGCTCTTGCAMACACTTGTCCGGATCCCGCACCTCCTGCTGCTCAAGGCAGCCCAGGTCCCATGAACCCTTCCCCTGCACACCCTGACAGTTGGGAATAAGGTGCGCCTCGGTTCTGCATCTTYTGGACTGGGCTGGGCACGGGATGCAGTCTGGATCCTGTACCTCCTTTCCAGGGTCCCACACCAGTTTTTTACCGGCTGGGCATGGAGATGTAGCTTTTGTCCATCTCCGTGYCAGGATCCTGAGCTCTCTGGACTSKCTGGGCATTGGGGTGCGCTCTGCTTATTCCTGCACCCTCCGGGCAGGCTGAGCGTGGCTGTGCACCCCAGTTTCTGCACCCTTTATCCCGGGTCCCGCAGCCCCTCGACCCGCTGGGATGGGGATGCACTGTAGGTCCTTAATCCTGTTTTTTGGGGGGGGGCTGGTAGGGATGGGCTCAGTGCCTCGGCTGCTGTATTTATAGACTTTCTGATTAGGGAGCTAATGAGGCTATTTGCACTTAAATGAATTGGGAGAATGGGGTGGAATCTGCCGGAGTGCAAATGGTGTAATTACAGTCTTTCTGCAGCATCCAGTAATTAAACACATAGATCCTCCGATTTGCTATCTCCTAGTTAAAAAAAAAAAAAAAAT
>NW_026623272.1:713412-736116 GCF_030028575.1 Malurus melanocephalus | reverse complement strand
GCTTCCTGGGGAAACAGAAAGGACAAGTGCAACTAATGCCCTTATGTCTTTTAAGTTAACTTGTTTAGCGGGGATTTCCCGGGTTTTTTTGTTGGATGATTTAGTTTGTTTTTGTTTTGGYTTCTTTTATTTTTTAATCTGCCCTGAAATTGCCAAGATTTTTGGAATCTGAGCTGCATTTGGGAAACAACATTAAATTTATGTGAGAGGTTTCTTGAGTTAGGAGTGTTTTGCCACCAAAATGAAAACTCATCCATTCAATTTTACTATCTTTAAGTGGGATTTTTTTTTTTCACTTTGAGGTTTGAGCTTAGGAAAAGAGTCCCGAATTTTCAGAATGGGAAACACAGTAGAGCATTGTCTTATTCCTGTGGGATATACAATAGAGCTGGGTGTGCAGTTCCTGATCTTTTTTCCCTTTCACAACGGTACTGGGMGCCCTTTCTCACCTGCTGAAAGCAGAAATGGATTCTGGAAATGTAAGATTTGAGAGCTTAGGGGTTTTTTTTCCTCTTCCTTCCATAGAACTTGATTCTCTCCTTTTTCTCCAGGCACAATAGCGAGGCCGATTGAAGCTGTGGTTTCACCGTAATGGGCTCTTCAAGTGCTCTGCGAGACCCCCCTTTCATACAAAGGGTTTAAACACGGAACCTCTATTTAGCTTAATTTTCACACATTACCATGAAAGTAGCAAGCATCCCACTGAATGCTCAGGCATGATAACCTGCTTTCCATTTAACTCCTTCGCATTTTTGCTGATGGATGTGCTGGGGAAGCAGYGAGTCCCAGCCATGCAGCAGTGCGGCTTCTCGGCGGGGGAGGATGAAGAAAAAGACCTGTAAGGTTTCATGTTTAGCTAACACGTTTTCATGAGCTGGTGTGATATGTAGGCAGTTCCTTGGGGGCTGGGAGAGGAGAGCAAAGCTTGGGTTTGGTTATGAATTAGATAAAATGTCTCTGACACTAATASTGTCTTAGTCACTTCTTCCTCTTCGGGCTTTCTTTTAATTCATCCATCCCCAGTGTTCTTCTGACTCCTCCATGAGGGTGGCTGGTGTGTCAGAACAAAATTCCCAGTGCTCTTTCCAYCAAAGAAGCACAGCTGTGCTGTTGTGGGGCAAAACTGAGGGCTGAAGAAGAACAAAATGCAACAAGGGGGTTGGATGTCTCCTGCCATCAACCTGGCTRCTGCTACTCGGAGGATGAATCTTAACTTTGGGCTGGCTTCAGYGTTTTTCTTTGATTTTGCCTCTGGCTTTTTAGGTAAAGAATTAAGAAAGGTTCGATAATGTTTACTAGTTCAGCTCAAACAAAAGGTTTCCAAGTGTAAAAGGAGCTGAAGCTACAGATTATCTGAACCCTGGTAACTATCTAATGAAGATATTGAATCCTAAGCATTGCCAAAAATAGGCAGCCAGTAAAACCATGGAGTGAGAGGTGTTCCTCAGCGATGRCAGTAGAACAAGTGGAGGTGATGTGTCACTCCAGGAACAGGAAAACACCGTTTAGAATTGAATGGTTAGCTCTTACAACCAAATTATGGTGAGGGGTTGGGATTGAGCAAGGGGTCTGTGTCCCCCCTGTCCTGGTCTGTGTCCCCCCTGTCTCACCCTCAGGTGCTTTCCCTGGATCTGCTCCTGCTGCAGAGCCCAAGGCTCAGGGCTGGCAGCAATCTGCTGTGGGTATTCCCACTCACACCACAATCCATGGATGGACMCTGGACATGGAATGCTTTCTGCACYCACCAGGACAAACCCCCTTCATCAAAAACTGTCTCAGTGCTGCTCCAATCCACGCGTGGAGATGGTGGCATTTCCAGTCAAGAACAAATCCTCAAATGTCACAATGTTTCTGAAAAGGAGGATCTATTATGTGGGTGTATATTCTGGGTGGGTGAGCCAGTGTGAGTTTGCGGAGTGTGAATGAGTGCCTGTGAAATACAGAGCTGAGGTGGGAGGCTCTCAAGGTGTAGGAGATGTCTGGACAGGTCTTGTTCTGTCTGGGAGTGTTTCAGAGCTGGCTGACCAGCTGTCCTTGCCTATGCCTTGCTGTCCCCCTGTCCCTGCCAGGAGCCTGTGTTGGCAGAGGGGTGTGACCTGCACAGCCTGTGAGTTCTGGTCAGTCCCAGCAGCTGCAGCTGGAGCYGCTCCCTCTGCGTTACAGCTCCTCTCCTGCTTGGCACTGAAACAAGGACCAGCCCTGGGTATGGGTGAGCATCCAGGACTGKGAGCCCCAGGCAGCACTGGCCTCCTTTCTGGCTTTGCCAACAGGGACTGAATGCATTGATCTGAGCTTTCCTTTAAATACAGTTAAGAATAGAGTTCCATTCATTTCAGGCCAGATGAAGCTTTCTGTTTTATCTACACTGTCTTTTGTGGAA
Organism: Malurus melanocephalus; assembly: GCF_030028575.1. Taxonomy (NCBI): domain Eukaryota; kingdom Metazoa; phylum Chordata; class Aves; order Passeriformes; family Maluridae; genus Malurus; species Malurus melanocephalus. Next base: position 733,736 of record NW_026623272.1, on the reverse strand, counting down.
AAATAATTTTGACCCTTATCTGTTTTCTTTTTTTTTTTTTTATTTTTTGATAGGGTCAGAAAGATAATTTCAAATCTCTCTCTCCTTCTTATGGCTTCTCTTGCACCCTCTCTTACTTGGCCAAACCTGGTTTGCACTTCTTCAGCCCCATGGGATTGAGTGAGGTGTCTGGATAGAAGACACGGAGGATTTGGTTTGTGCCATGRGTCTATTTCCAAATGTAGATCTAGAACTGACAGTTTTCCAACTGTTTTGTCAATGMCATGATTGCCAGTGCAGCCCTTCAGAGCAAGGCTCTTGGCAGCCACAGGAATCCCTTCTCAATCCTCTTCTTTTTTGACCTTTTTCCTTCTGTTTTTGTTTTGTTGTTGGGGTTTTTTTTTTAAGATTGTTTCATTGTCCTTCTTGTGTCCTTGTTTACCTTCTCACTCTGAGTGAACTGAGAGTGCTATTTTCCTCCTCCTTAATCCTCCCTTTGTGAAATCCCTGGTTTGATATCTTCCTTGAGCCCTGTCTGCAGGCACAGCTGGAGAGGAGAACCAGGGCAGGCCAGGCTCTCTTCCTTCAGGAATTGCTCTCTGCAAGGCACAGAATCACACAGGACAGTCCATCCTTCCTCCTCTGATCTTCAGGGCTTTGGAACTGGGTGCTTGAAATGAAGCTGAACGGAAAATGAATCCTAGTACTGAACATCAGCAGGTCAGAACATCAAGTGCAACTCTTACCTGTCTCATGCAACTTTTATTTAGGACAGCCAGGTAAAGTCTAAAGAGAAGGTGAGAGTGAAAGCAGAGTTTGGGACATGGTGTCAGCTGCTCCTCTCTTGGGGAGGAAGGGAAAAAGAAAAAAGATCTGCTTTAAAGTGGGAAAATACCCAGGGACCTGGAGTTCTGCAGCAGCCTTGTTTTTTGAGGATCTGCTCCAGATGGGACAGCATTTCCAACCAAGGGCATATTCCTTACTGAAACACCAAAATAAAACCTTTCTCCTTTCATGCAGAATGCTCATTAGCCTGAGGGTGTCGAAARATGGAGTCCAAAGTGACAAAGCTTCAGGTCATTATTTTCTCACATTTTTGCCAGAAAGAGCAACAGAGAGAAGCTCTGTAGGAGAGGAAATTCCTTCTGGTGCCTCAAGTTAGAGACCTGGAGGCCATACCTGATAGAAAACCTTGTCTCAACTCCAAAGTGTCAAAACTTGTGGGAAGAGGAACAGAAGGAAAAAACAGGAATGCAGGAATAATCTGTTTTTTAGGTCTGTGTGGGTCTCTGGATGCCTTCTGATCCATAGGCTTTCCTCATGCATGAGACATGAATGTGTTTGTCCTCGATTCTGCACCAAGATTATGGTGGAAAACAAAATTTCAGCTCAGCTGCATTCTRTTTTAAATCAACATCATATTAACCTGCTGAAGGGATAATAAACTCCACAAACCTGTAATAATTCCTGGGCTTCTTAGGGGAGTGCTTGTGTGAATTTAATAAAATTCGTGAGAAAACCTTCATTAAGCAGCCTCCAGTGTCGCATGTTCTCATCCAGGRGCTTTGAGAAGGCAGAACTGAATGTTTAAATTCGAAGCCATCACTTTTCTCCAAGTTTATTATTACCACCAGGGTTTTGAATTGCTCACTTCTGGCAGTCAAATATCTGTAGTAGCCATTTGAGAGTGCAGCAAAAGCATATATTTAGAGAAAACCTATTGGAAATCTTGACAAAAGTTGTTCACTCTAGAGAAAATAGTGCTTATATTCATCCAAACCTCTGGTAAATGGGTTAAGTATGCCACAGACAGCAAACTGCATGCATTGCCTGCATAAATCCTATAAAATGGAATATAGTGTCCATATTGTGGGCATCCTGTAGGTTCACTGTGTTCTCAGCCTGGGCTTCAGCAGTCTTGCTTAGTAGCTTCAAAGCCCAGCGATGGGGGAGATGGCTGCTGTGGTACTTTTAGAGGATAATTTCTCATTTACCATCTGAAACTCGTGCGTTGCCTCTGTTTGGAGAAGCGGGGGTGATGGAGCGGAAAGAGCATCCCTGGGCAGGCTGGGCGGTGCTGGGGCTCCTGCTCAGCCCGTGGGGACAGTCCCGGGCAGGCTGCAGGCTCAGGGAGCCAATTGCTGCCGAGGGCCTGGCAGGACAGGACAMTTCTCCATCCATATTTCATCACCTCCTCCCTCGCTGACCTGCGGCGCTGTGCCGTGGCTGAGCCTGAGTGATTTTGGTGCTGAGTGGGAATGTCAGCGGTGGAATCACCAGAGCCCGCAGGGTGGACGGGCTCTGCAGCCTCCAGGAGGAGATGACACAGCATCCTCACTGTGCTCCCTATGCTGGAGCTGCTCCTGGGAGCCTGGACCAAGCTGCCCTTCCTTGGGGTTTGCTCTCTGCTCCACAGGGAGGTGAGGGGCTGTGCTTTCCCTTCCATGCCCAGATCTCATACCTCTCCCCTATGGAAAGCACCCACCTCCTTCCTGCAGTGCCACAACTAATCCCAGACCTGAGCAGAGCTCTTTGGGCTGTGTGGGGGCRGGCACTCTTCTTTGCTGAGCTGGAACATAAATCCTGGGTCTTCAGAGCAGCAGCATTTCTGGCAGCCCTGCCAAGCTATCACAGGCTATATTACATCTTTATCAGCCTCCCGATGCTCGTTCCAGCGTTCATACCTTGATGCAGTGCCTGCCTCTGCTGACAGATGACTTTGTCTCAAATTGTTTCTTCCCTCCAGGTGTCCCAGTTTAATTTTTTTTTTTTATGTGTGCAAGTTTTAGGTGATTCAATTAAGTTGAAAGAATAAATCCTGCTCATTAGCAATAAAAGAACCAAGCAGCTTGGTCCTGTAAAATAAACTTTGATAAGTGACACAGCCACTGTGATCTTTCATCAATGTGTTCATTTACAAATAGCCATACTTTAGGGAGTGTCTGGGAGAGTTAAAGCCCTAAAATGTTCACTTAGAGAAGCTGGATATAAATACTTCAATTTCTAAACGTTTCTTCCATTTCTTAATTTTTTTCCCCTGTTGTTCCAAGTATTCCTTGCAGGGTTAACAGCTCCGTGGAGCAGAGCACTGCAGGTCGAGCCTTTCTCCCATTTTAATCTACATTTTACCTGCTGGGTTTGCCTTCCCATTCTCCCTCTTCCAGCTGTGGTTAGAGGGATGCTGATCTCCCTTGGGACCATAAAGTAGGTGTTGGTSCTGCTGTGTTAGACTGGCTGCAATGCCTTGGTTTCAGAGCAGTGGGAAGAGCAAGAGGGGGATGTGTGGATGGAATAAAAAGCCCAGAAACAATCAGCATCCAGGAAGAGAACCTCCTCTGGATTTGCTCATGGGGAAGGAGGAGTTGGGGTGTCTAAGCCATGAAAAAAAGAATATTTCATTTAGAGGGAAGAGCACATTGAGCACAGCTGAGGGATGTGTGCTAGAGCCATGTAGCTTGCTGGGGTTCTGCAGGGATTTATTCCTTCTTCCCACAGCCAACCCATGACTGGCTGGCCTTTCAGAACCCATATTTAACTTTAGTGGAGTCTCTAAGTATGGAGACRGGATTTTCCCCCTCAAAATTTCTAATTGCTCTCAAAAACGAAGGCCAGCAAGAGAGGAGTTTAGAGCTGTAACCCTTGTAGGCAGTTTCCATGACTCAGAACTTGGCTCAAGCAGAGGGGTTTTGCCTCTGCTGAACTACACCAGAAAGTCCTGCTTTGACTCTGCCCTGGGCTGCACAGCCTCACAAGAACTTCGGACAAAATAATGATTAATGTTCCTTAATTAAGYCATATTCAGTGAAATAGCATATTCTGCAATTCAATTTGTCTCTTGGGGTTCTTGTTTTGTGCAGCAGTTTCTCTTCTGATATTTTATTTTTTWAATGGTTTTGTGACCCAGAAAATGTGAGATTCTATTTTACGGCTGACTCTGATCTGTCTTGCTGGTGCTTTCATTCCCTCCTCAGGGAAATTTCTTTGTACWACTCAAATCTCTGCTCTTGCTCAAATTAATAGGCTCAGGCCTGAAGAGATGATGAGAATATTTTACCTCTTCTGCCCATGTTAATTTTTTGGTAATTTACAGCCAACCTGTGCTAGCGGCCACTTTGGGCAGGAACCTTTAAGTTTCCAACCTTTGAGCAGGATTTTTGCTGTTAATTGTGTTGTGTGGGTAAGGACAGCAGAACAGAACAGCACAGCCCTGGAGAAGWGGATGAGGGATGGAACTCAGGCATGCAGAATTCATGCAGAGCACAAGCCAGCTCAGCCCTGCTGGCAGAGCAGAAGTTACTCAGAACAAAGATGTTGTGCTTACTCAGAAGTGGGAAYGAGGAGCAGCCGCCTGAAAAGGACAGCAGACATTGAGGACAGACCCCAAAGATCCCTATGAGAACTTGTGAGAAGGGGTGAGGCTGTGTAAAATGAAGTGATGCAGATGCATCAATAAGTGGGGATTGCTAATCAATATGTGATCATGGTTTGTGATAAAAACTCTGCTCACCCAACACTCAGTTAGAGGAGAGACCCTCAAAGTGACCAGATCATTTTGGCATCAGTATTAGGGGACTACTCCTCCGAAGAGACCGGTGACAAAAACAGCAGTTCTTTCTGCTCTCTTTCTGCCTCATGAGTTCTACAGCATTATATATTATTGCAATTCTTTTCCTTCTGTAATGGCTATCTGATTCCTCTCCACGGGCTGTTCTTTCACTCTGTAGTTTTAAGTCTAAATATAATCTYCTTCCCACGCAGGAGACTTGCTTAAAAAACACACACATTGTAAATAATTTTTTTTCAGAAGTGTAGAGCTGTGAAACTCGGTTTAAGAGATTTTATTGAYGCCAGAGAAATTGTCTGGTCTGGCTGCACAGCTGTTGTAATTTTTTTTTTTAGTGTGTGTTTTTCTGGTGTTGGATCCATGGTTTCAGCTTTCTGAAGTGAGGGAGGTGCTGGAGGTGCTGGAAGCATTCCCACAGTTATTCCAGAGGTGGCTGTGCTGGTGCTGCACCCTGGCAGGGTTTGTCCATCTGGGRGAGAGGAGCTGAGTCTTGGCAAGGGTGAGCTCAGTGAAGCTCCTGATTTGGGGTTTGAGGGGTTGGAGCACTTGGCCCTGCTCTGTGTGTGGGTCTGGACGTGGTCCTGGTGCAAAGGGCTTCACCCCCTCGTGTTGGACAATGTAATAAACATGTTTCTCTCTCTCTCTTTCAATTCTAGATTTTCAGAAGAGCTGACAAAAATGGTAAGTCTGTGCATTCATACTCCACATTTCTTGATTGGACTATTGTCAGTATTACCATTTTTTCTCATAGTAACATCCAGCTGTTTAAATGTCATTCAGTTTACCAAGTCTGACACTGATACAGTCAAAACATCAGAAAARGTTTTGTTATTTTTTTTGGAAAAGATATTCTTAGAGCAGAAGTGACACTGGTGTGCAAGCTGCCATGGCAGAATCCACCAGATCGGGGAAATTTCACAAAAACAACATAAAAATAAATCACAGGTAAGTGATAAATGARGATCCACTTCTTGTAATCTTGACATAGCTTTGAAAAACTATGAAAAACAGCCCTAGCTTGTGGATATTAGTAGTTTGGTTCCTGAGGGACTGGACCCACACATCAAAGAGAAACCCATATTGATGTGTGGTTTCAGTTTATGCCTGTGGAAAGCTGAACACCTGTGCTGAGCCCAGCCAAGTCCTGACATGGGAATAACAGGGATCAGCCTTCATTAAATGTCTTGGAAGGGGAGCACTGCTCTGCTGTAAGATAAGCTCAAGGAAAGAAAAGTCAATGGGCCCAATCCCAGCATCTTTCCCCACCCTGAAAAGCTGTTTAATTTTAGCTCCTAGATAAAATCCCCAGAGCTAGTATCTATTCTTTCCCTGTTGTACAAGAAGAAAATTAAATATGCATCAAAACTCTGTGTATTTGCAGAGGGACACGTGGGAGCACTGTGCAGAGGAGCACAGGGGGAGTTTGTTTATTCCCTTCCAGCTCTGAAAGGGAGACACCTGATTTCTGCAGGAGCTCATGGATGTGTATCCTGGGTAAGGAAGGTGCTGTCAGCCAGCTCACAAATAAGCAGTAAATGCCATGTAACCGTGGGCACTTGGTTATGGCAACTGTCAGAGCAGTGASATACTGAAATTTGCTGTTTGGAAAAGCTGAGCAGCTGTGTGGTGCAAGGAGAGAGGGGAGAGAGAGCAGTCCAAATGCAGCTTGTAGGAAAAAATGAGTTTGTGCTCTTGGCATCCCGAGTGACCTCAGAGATGGCGTGGGCAGGTGTTGGAGGGTAGAGCAGGGCTGAGCACAGCACTTGCAGGGCATGAGGACACCAAAGCACAGGCAGAGAAGGCAACTGCTCTTCTGAAATCCATCCTGCCTTTCCCACCTCGATGGCACTGCAGGGAGAGCAGCTGCCTCTCCTGATAAAGGCCAGATGCTCTTTGAAGGAGGAGAGGCATCCATCTCTGCTCCCACTCTCTGTGCTCCACAGCTGCAGGGTTTGGGCAGCACTAAGGGTGCTCTCCATGGGGCTGGTGCTGCCCTTCCCTTCCTTCYTTGGGCTCTCAGTGAAGTGRCCCCTCTGTCCCCAGCTGTCCCCTGCCAGGTCAGGGCACTGCTCTCCCCAGTGCCCCAAGGCAAGGCTGTCTCTGCTCCTGGGCTCTCCCCTGATGGACTGTACACCCTGCAGTGCTTTTCCCTRCGTTTATTTAAATGCTGCTTTTTTTCTGGACACAACAATTGCAAGCCATAATGACCAGTTTCACCAGCCATTCGTATTTGCTGAACTCCGGATAACAGAGTTTGCTACTCTGTAATTAGCTCAGTGTGTTCTTCTGCAGCCTTTTGGGGTCACAGCTCCCCACAGCCCCTCTCCAGCCTCCTGCAGCTCACAGCAGCTGCTGCTGGAGATGTGCAAGAATATTTCCCTTGGTACAGGCTCTCTGAAAACTAGGGCTCAGAGGTTTCCAGAGCCAGARGTAATATCTTTGTATTTAATATCCCTAGGGATCTCTTTTTCACAATTTTCTCTTTGACATCCTGGACTTTAATTTATTGATTTGTTGAAATTCAGCCTATTCATGGCTTTACCTGTTACAGCTCCAAGGAACAGTGGAAGCATCAGTCTGCTGCTTTTATATCTCACAGCAGGTGGTGTGCACAGCCGTCTGCAGAAAAATGAAAATCTCACAATTTCCATTTTTGTCAGAATCCCAGGAAAGGGCCCTGAGCCCCGGACAGGCTGTTAAAAACACAAATCCATGGATTCCAAAATATTTTACTCTGTCAACATGCTTCTGTGGTCTCCACACCTGCAGAGGTTCCTGTGGCAGGGACTTTGCTCTTTCTAATTAACCAGCAGAGAAAAATCATAACCCAGTGCTGTGTGATGGGGCCATACTGGGAGAGAGCTCCCAGGGCAGGCAGTGCTGGCAGCTTTACCCACAACTGGCARCCCTTGCTTTCATCAGCTGTGCCAAARCCACCCTTACCAACCCGTGTAGRAACCCRACAGAAATAGGGCAGGGGGAAATCKCAACAAAACTTCTGCTCTTGACAGCTGGTTTAACCACAACACCTCATTTAACATTTTCCATGCAGATGATTAGAGGGTCACCTAAAAAGCAAAGGATGGGATTGGAAGATTGAGGAGTAGTCTCATTTAATGTGCAGTCAAGAGGTCATACATTTGGAAATCTTTTCAGCATCTTGATTTTCTCTCTCCCCATCCATTTGTGGTAAAAATGTCACATATTGTGTTAAAGCAGCGTGGCTGGCTCAGACAYGGTAACTATGGAGCCTGATTGTGTGAATTTAAGAGCACCTCCCTCCTCCCCCTTCCTTCCAAACCTTCTCCACATAAATTGTTAATTCATGTAAAATTGGATGTTCTTGCTGCAAGATGCTAAACCACGTTATTGYCCCTGCCATGTTCAGGTACTTGTATTCAGGTGATTTGACTCAGTGCCTGCATGTACTAAAAGGCTGCTAATGAAGCAGCTCTTGCTTGTTAAAAGACATCTTGGTCTCCTGTTCCACAGAGCTGAGATCCTGTCTATMATGTGAGCTAAAGTCCCCAACCTTTTCCCCAGGGATAATATCAAGCAGTTGGATTTACAACTGTCAACGTGATAAACTCAGAAAATGTTCTGAATAAGACACCTGGCAATGATGAGCACGTTGGARATGTCTGGATAAACTGGCAAATGGTCTGAAAAAGGGGTGAAGGGCTGGGGTATAACCTGGCAGTGAATAACTGGCTTAGCTCTAGTCACGCTTTGCAGGGGCATAGCTGTTAGTCATTCAAAATAATCTTTTTTTTTTTTTTTTTTTTTTTTTTTTTTTTTTTTTTTTTTTTTTTTTTTTTTTTTTTTTTTTTTTTTTTTTTTTTTTTTTTTTTTTTTTTTTTTTTTTNTTTTTTTTTTTTTTTTTTTTTTTTTTTTTTTTTTTTGTGTAGGAGTGTTTTTCCTTTCTCTCCTAATAAATCCACCTACTGTCTTGTAATCCTCCCAGTCCCAGTAAACAATATTTAATCATTTAATTGGCGTGTGCTGGGAAAACGGAGGCATCTTGTTTTAGGCTGGTGCAGTAGAGCTGTCAATCATCTGAGTTATCTACTGTGTACTTAATCCTCTCATTAGAAAGCTGCTAATCAATTACACAGCCCAGGATTCTCTTTGAAAGATTAAAAGAGTTTTATTTTGACAGAACATCCTATCTGGTAACGATTCATTATAGATATGTATCTTCCCAAAAACTGGTGTTTTATCTGGAAATCTCCGGATCACTGCAGCGACCCAACCGCCATGCCTTGAGTGTAACGAAACACAAAGCACATCCAGCTTTAATCTGTGGTTTGGTTTGGTGGGTTTTGCTGTAATTGTTAGATCCTGCTCATGGACATGGCCATCAGTCTGCCAGGCAATGGAGGCGAGGTGGTTTCCTCTGGATTTCTGCCCTGGAAGAGGAGAGATGGTTGGTTATGGTTATAAAACACCTCCCAAAAAATGGCAGCAGTGCAGTGTTTCACTGACAATAACCAGTGATGAGTTATMATCGTGGTTCCATCAACCTGCCATCTTCCTGTTGCTGCTGTCCTTGTGATTCCTGTACCAAGATCTGGCACAAACTGTTGTGGCTCTCCCTTGTAATTATCATGACCAGAGAAGGTGTGGATGGGAATGAAGCCATTCAGCATATCCTGCCTTGAATAGCTTCTCTTATCAAAAATGAAATACCATGAAGTATGAAGAAATCCAGAGTACAAATGCTGAGAGGAGGTTTCAGTTTTGGGTTGGCCTGAATGATCAGCTGAAGGCCTGTAGAGGACGTAGCAGAGCTAATAAARGGGGGGAAAGAAAATGAGGCATGAATGAAGCAGGAATTGGTGACTGGAATGGGATTTTTGGTAAAGAGCCACGAGGGCAATGGCATTGTGCCCATTCCTATCCCAGCAGGGCTTGTCCTTTAAATAGCTGCACACAGATATCTGTTAGTCACTTAAGAGCTCATTAAATGAGATTTATGCTGCTGTAAGGAAAGGTCTGCACATCCCAGTGTTACCAACCTCGTAGCAAATTACACCACAGACCATGGGGGCACATGGAGAGCTCCTGACACGCTGGGAACATGAACAGCTTTGCCCATCAGCATCTTAAACTGGCCAGGGAGCTGCTCAGCTGGCAGGGGCTGTGCCCCTGTGAGTAGAGCGAGCTCTGCTTCTCACACAGAMACTGCACTGCTGCCCTGCCTGGTGGCTTTGTGCCTGTGATGCCACTGCTGCACCCCGGTGTGGGGATCCTACAGGCTCCAAAAGCTGCAAACAGGGAGAAAAACAAAACMAAGCAAATGAAAAGCTTCAGGCACATCTCAGCCTCAGCCTGAAATGTTCAAGAGCTCAGGTTCTTCATAATGTTCAAGAAAACCTGTCGTAAGTGTCACCTGAGCAGAAATCACTCTTGTTAATCATCAGTACACAAAGGAAGAGAGAGAGGTTTCTCTCTTGGATCGTGTTTATTGATGGAGGGGTGGTGATGGGAGAGCAGGGAGAGTCCTGAGCCTCCAGCAAAGGCTGAATGAACCCTTGTGTAGTGGGGCTCCAAAACAACACATGGGTGAACATACCAGCAATTTCCAGCCCTTCACAAACGCTGTGTGACTGTCCTCAGTGTCTTTTTTTAGACAGAGACAGTTCCTCTGAGGACTTTAAGGGTCTGGGGAATTTGCAGGACCTTTAGTGGTAATAACTCCCAAAGTCTTATCCACCTTTCCCAGACACCACCTGGAGAAATTATTTTGATCCCCTCTAGTGAGCCTGGTGGGAGGAAATGGGTGTTTGTGGATGTGCTTAGAGCTCAAACTCACAGCARCCAGATTCAGGGCACTGTGTAAATKTTTCCTTTTCCTCCTTTCACTCTGAGAGTGACCTTTGCTGATCTTGAGTTATTAGCACAGAAATTGGGCCAAAATGGAATGAAAACGCCTCTTCAGTTCTGACAGTGTGGGAACACAGAGAAATTCACAGAGAGAGGGATGGAGAAAATTATCACTGGGGAGCAGATGGTCCAAAGACCCCATTTTTAGTATGGCAATTGTCCAGAGTTGTTTTTAAGACTTGAAATACTTACCTTCCCTCCTTCCCCCATCAACTGGAGACCCTTTTTAGAAAATGCACAAGGCTTGAATGGTGGTAAGTGATTTGGACTTCAATAACCTGCCTTTCAAGGCATAGAGGAACAAAAATTAAGGCATTGTAACTTTGGGTGCTTTGGGATCTTAAAAAGACACCAAGTGAAGGCACTGATACCTTCCACATACATATAATATCAGAATAAAAACACCTRGTAAGCCTCTTGTTGCACACCTAATTTCCTTCCACAGTCACAACTCTGCCCCTATTGTGAATTGTGCTTTTCCTGTGAGCTCTTGGGTGTTTTGCAATCCCTCCCTTAATGGGCTATCACTCATCAAAACCTCTTCTTTCCAGACCCAGGTAATTACCTTCTGCATGGCTACTGCTCCTCATGTGCTGGGAGAACCTTGAGCTATTCATATCCTGCTGGTGCATCTAAATTAAGTCATTAGTTCTCAGTGAGAATATTTATAATTCTTGCATAACAAAACCAGTGTTAGCAGCCACCCACATATAAGTAGAAAAATTCAATGATGAATCAGGTTTTGTAAGTATGGATGAATCTGATTTGTTCTTCCATGACCAAATGACCAATCTAAATGTATTTTTCTTTTAAGTCAATAAAAAGAGATTTGCATTTAGATAGTCTGGATTTCATGTGACAATCAAAAAGCACCTTGTAAGACTGCACAACGACCTTTATTTACAAGGAGAAAGTTTGAATCTGTTTTCACTTATTTGGACTCCTGTACCATTCCCAAGCTCTCTCAGTTACSCTTCCAAGTCCTTGCAAAGTTCACAGCACAGGGTTTGGAAGGGATGGCATCTGTTTAAATTGGGACATGCTGTTCCCAAAATAGTAAACAAACCTMTCCACCAGATGATGAATTTTGATATCACGTAGGAATTGTGAAAGGTGGCTGCTGGCCATGCTCTACAGGCTGTCATTAGATGTGCCCAGAACTTTTATCCACCCTTTGTCACTATGAACCTAGGGAAAGGTTCTGTGATTCTGTGATTTGATTTTCATCATTGACTGGCTTGAAAGGGCACTTCCCAACTGCTCCTGCCCTTCCAGAGCTGCTTTATTCATTCTTCAAAGATATGAGGGTATCTGGTGCATGCTGTGTGCAGCAGAAGTCAAGAGCTGGGAGTTTTTTAGGACTTGCTTTTTTTCTCTCATGTCAGTTTGTGTTAGCAAACTCCTGTTAGAATCAAGGGGTGGATTCATTTTTTCTTTTGGCTGGACTACCTTGGTTTTGTGAAGCAGACCTTGAATTGGGTGCTCTGGGTTAGGGTCTCATTAACAGCTGCACCCTCGWGTGCTGCAGGCTGGGTTTTGCAGCAGCCCAGCTTTAATCAGGGCCCACATGTGGTTTGTTCAGTGCAAGGCTTAAGCCAGAGAAGGTTTGAGCTGGGCAAGGTTTGAATTCAGCCCAGAAACCCCCCAAGGGCTCAAGCCAATGATGTGACACCACATAAACTTTTATTTCCACAACAGAAATGTTCACATTCCACCTATTTCTGCCCAGCATCAATTTATGACCCATCACTGTCGAAAATTGTTATTTCTGTCCTTTTCCTAAAGCTTTTCCCTGCTGAGGGAACAGGCACACAAAACAGAAAGTAGAGTGAGATTCTTCATGAGCAGTGGGCAGTGGAGGCACTATTGGTCTCAGTGTGACCACCAGGTGCAGGGAATGGGATTGGAGGGGCTATAAATGGGAACATTTCTCTATTTAAACAGAGTGCAACTGGCTTGCTGACACTTCAGCTGATATCTGATAGCTCAGGTGCCTGGCTGATATTGTGCACAATGCCCTTTCTGCATTATTCAGGGTACTTTGCTGTGCTGGTGGCCATCTCCTGTGTCCTTGCCCTTTTGCTGTAAAACCTGCAGCCACAATATAAAACCTGACTTAAAGAAAAATTTAGAAAATCAGCTTTACCTGATATTTGGCCTCCTTCAGGCGTGCTTGCTGCCTGCGGTGCTTGCTGCTTTGAGACYGTAAAACACATTCAACCACACGTTGGTCCACCCCAGGGCTGTGCTGGCAGCTCCTGCCTGCCCTTTGTGCCCAGCACCATCCTTTCTCATGGCTGCTGAGCCTTTCTTTCCACTTYCTCAAAGATTCAGCTGCTGAGCGACACCCATGGTAAAAGTCATTAAGTGCTGTAACCTTCAAGGCTCCCTGGCATTTCTGCATTGGCAATAAATGGATTTGAACCTCGGAGTCAGGCAGACACCCGAGCACAAAGCTTTCACACTTTCATATCAGGCTGCTCCTCAGTCCATTAGAAGCTCAGATGGTGCTGCTGACCTGAAGGGTCATCTTGCTGTGAGCCCTTTCTGGGTAGAAGCATCAGCCCTTGGGCCACTGCTGACCTCTGCTCTCTGCTGGACCCCTCTCTGAGCACTCAATGTGGAGGAGCAGACCCCATCAGACCTTTTGCATTGGAAACCACCCCCAGTCTGCCCCAGGCGTGGATTTCCATTCTGACCCATCCACTGAGCCTTCTTGCTCTCTGTTTGTCCCTTTTAGATGCTCCCAGACAGGAGCATCTCTTCACCCTGCCAGAGCAGCCCTGCCTGCCCACAAGCATCTTCTGTGGTCATGGAACCTCTCACCCTCAGGAGATGCTGCTCCTGTGCTCAGTGAGGGCTGGTGAGGCACTGCGCCTGCTTGGGCTCTGCTCCATGCCCTGGGCAGTGGGGCAGGGTGGCTGTGCCCAGCCTTTGGGGTGGCTTCTGTGTGTGGGATGGAGCCTGTGCATTTCTACAAACATCTCTCCTTTTCTGCTGCATCCATTGTGTTTCTCAGCTCCTCCCTTCAATTCCTCCAGCACAGAGAGCTGGAGACAAACACTGTGAGAGTCCCCAGGAGATGCAGGGAGGGGGTTTGGGGCAGGGGTGACTGCTTTTGCCTGGCAATTTGAGCATTTGATCCGGAGGGCAGCGATTCCCCCTGCTCTGGTCTGCTTTGAAGCACTCCAATTAAGGTGTGACATRTGATGCGACCCGGAGAAGAAGCAGTTTATTTTCTTCTTCTCTTTGTGGGTTGGGAGTTGTGGGTTTTCTTCTGCAAACCTCATTAGAGGCTTCAGCTGGACAGGAGTAATGGGGATACGTTATTGTAAAAGATTTAACGACCATGTTGCAAGTTGTGGAGGGTGGGAATAAGGGATGGTGGTTTTCCAAGGAGGCTTTGAAAAGCTGCTCAATTAGCTGAGAGGATTTTTAAAGATGGTTCTTTCCAGAGTCAAAGTTGAGAGATTTAATTGGGGTCTGCACAGCAAATGTGTGTACATGGCATGACAGCCAGCAAAGGGCACAATGAAACGTTTATGGAGCTGTTACCTCCTTGTAAATCCTACCCAAAAAATGTAAGCTTTGCTGGTAGAGCCTTAAAAGTGGTGGTTCCTGCCCTGATTTTTCTGGAGCATGGGGGTTGTTCACTCGGAGAGATGTGGCTGTAGGTATCCTGACACTCATTTCAGTTGAAACCTTTTATTCATGTGTTTTCCTTGTTGATGCACAAGGGAAAGGTGAGGCTCTGGCTACAGTGGCAAGCCAGGGAAGTGATGGACATCGAGGATTTAAAGATTTTTGATCTATCTCATTAATATCTCATCTTGCTGTACCTGGGAAACTTTTCAAAGTAGATACAGCAAATCAATATTTCTCCTGCTGATTTTTTCCTTTGTTGTTTTGTTGGGTTTTGGTTTGGTGGTTTTGGTGGTTTTTTTTTTTTTTTTGCAGAAACGCAACATTAAAGTGCTTGGAAAGGACTTTTTCAGTTTGACTGGATGTAGTATCCTGTCAGATCAAAAGGTGCATCAGACTGCAGGCTTTGGGGACTCGGCTGATGTGTGGCAGTGACCAGGGAACACAACTTATGTGTAGGGACAAACTCCTAGGGTGGACATTCTCTGAGTGTTGGGAGTCAAACCCTATAAAGTGTGGAGCTCCAGCTGCCTCGTGCAGCTCTCTTCTTCACCAGGCAGAGTGTTCTGCTCTCACACWCCACAGGCAAAGAGCTTTCTGCTTTCTTGTCCAGCAAAACTTGGTGCAGCTTTGCTTTGAGCTTTTGATTAAATCCTTGGGATATCTGTAACTGAAACCATATCAGTTTCTCTGCTAGATATTCATGTCAAGGATCTCAGCTGCTGYTCCCTGGGTGAAGACCTTCCTGCTCTTCCATCTTTGCTTCTCAAATGTGTCCCTTTTCAGGGGGTGCAGGCAGAGTGCAGGGCAGTGGGACATTGCCAGGCTCCAGAGCCAACAGTGCACCCTGTGCTCGTGTGCCATRGCTGAGATTAATAAAATAAAAGGCCTGGCTGTGTCCTGCTCCCTTGCTGGGAGTGTCTCAGTGCTCAAGTGTTTCCCAAAMTGCATTCCAAGGCAAGGGGTGCTGTGAGATGATTTTGTGCAAAGGTTCTCATTGGTGCCCAGCGAATCTCCCTCGGGAGGGCTCGTGCACGGGGCTGCCTTTGGTGGAGAGATGCCCAGCCTGGATGTTTTACCCTGTTTTTAGGAGCAGTGGTGTGCTCTGTGTGCTCCTGGTGTCTCWGAGGAGTGGCAGGGTGCAGAGGGACAGTGCCCACCCAGGTGAGGTGACRAGCATGGGACTGGGGTCTGAGGAATCCTTAAAACACCTTTGCCACTGCCACAGTGTGTGCCCCTCAGCTCAGGTTATTCCTCTTGCTGCACCACCCAAATCTCACTAAGAGGATCTATCGCTGCTTCTCTCTCTCAGTAACAGGACTATCCTGTCTGCCTTTAGGTTTAATCTCTGGGAATTTCCCTCAGGGGAAATGGAGCAGACCCTCAATGGACAAAAAGCACTCCTTTCGCCTTTTTGCTTCCATGCTTTCCTCTGCTCTCGTTGCTGTGGGAACAAGGGACAGCACTGGGCTCTGGCATCCTTTTTAATTAGCTATCTTCTGCAGATCAGCTGTATTTATTGAAGATTTTTTATTATAGCTATTAAAATTAAATAAGCCAAAAATTGAATCCAGAACAAATACACTGCTGCAAGTTATCCTCATAATGTGCAAGCAATTTTTGCCAGACAATTGTGAGAAAATATGTTCTGGCAGGCTGTGTTCAGGCAATTGGCCAGGAGCAGCTATAAATCATGTGTATCTGCTTCTCCCTCTTATCTTTCTCACTCTTTTAAAACAGCAGATAACATACGTTGGGGAGAAGGGTGCATCTCACCGACTTGCACTGGGGAAAGCGATGTCTGGGGTTGAAACAATGATRCATCCACATCTGTAACTGCCAGCAAGGATGGTCTGAGGGGCAGGAGCAGCTAATCTTTTTTCATGGGAGGATAATTTAGCAAAGAGTGAAAATGGATGTTCATGGAGTGAGAAGCAGGAGCCTGAGTGTCTTTGGTTTCATGGCTGGCTGCCTGCGCTGTGGGAAGGTGGTGCATTGCTCTGGARAAAGTCTGCAACGCTTTCAGAAAGTTTTAGAGGTAGAAATCATTTAAAACAATTTTTTTGAGTGCAATTTCCTCTTCTGTGCCCCTGCTGCAGCCTGAAAGCAGTCAGTGTCAGCCGAGTGCCAGGGGCTGAGCCGTGTGTCAGCTGCAACGGGAGATGCTCTGGCCGTGCTCCTGCTGCCCCTCAGCAGAGCTTTGAAGGGCTGGTGCAGCTGGGCTCGGCTTCAAGGAGCAACTCAGCCTGGGCTTGGGCTTTGGATCGAAGATCAGCTCCTGCTGCCAAGTTTCTGCCTTAATTGGATGCTGGAAKGGAGGCCCCAGCCTGACACGGGGCAGACGTGGGAGGCTCCAGCCCCTCGCCACTCATGGACTCTAACCTCAGCCTGTAAGAGCAGCAGAATTTGAGGCTTTGCTGCAATGATCAGAGTGTGGCTTTTGGGTACTTCTGGTGCTTGGCACATCCACATGGGGGTTCTTTTCCTTCAGCCCAAGTAGCTGACTCCAGCACCCTCCAGAGCCCATTCTTCAGGCACACAGTGATTGGGCTGTGCATTGTTCTGCTGTGCCAGCACCAAAGCACAGGTTTGTGCCTGCTCTGCTAATGAAAATAAGTGCACTGAGGYTTATTTTCCCTTCCAAAGGATTTTCTGTTCATGGTGGGGATGTTACTTTTCCAGCTGGCTGGTTCACTGGCTTTCAAACACGCTACACTTTGTTAAGCAAGGCTGCTTTCCCTTCCTCGCCCTTTGTGGTACCATCAGTTGCTTTCTTTGTTTCTTTACAAAACCCTGCCCATCTTCTAAGAAAGGTAGCATTAATACTGGCAAAATGTTCCAAATTTACCAAAATCTTTGCCAGTACATTCACATTAACAGGCTCCTCAATGTGGAATAATACTAATAGTACTACTAATAATAATTTTTAAAAAATGTGTCAATCTGCACCATGGCAGGCAGGAGCAGCCATGGAGTGCCATGGCATCATGCTGCCACCTTCCCCAGCACCAGAGAGAAAATGTGCAACCCTCATTAACCCCAGTGACAGCCCCATAGGGTGGGATAAGAGGAAAGGAAGGATGGAGGGGGCAGGAAGGGACTGTGGATTAATTTAAAATCCTTCTGCCTGGAAAGCTGAGCAARAGGAAGGCAGCTTTCCTGGCTGGGTTTGGAGATCAGAGGCAGGGAATGGGGAATGCAGGTCTGTTCCTGGGCTCTGTGCAGCTCAGGTTTTGGCTACAGGCAAACACAGCCACGTGCAGGATTATCCTGTTATCCTTTTGTAGCTGGAGTGATAGTGGTATCAATAAATACGCTGGGTATGTGTCAAACAGTGGGGAAAATAAGTGTGTGCTATAAATGGAAGTACTTGCATAAGACTGTAAAAACAAGATAAAATATTTATATTTTTCAAAGAAAGGAACTAAATTTGTTTCCTCTCCCCTGCATCCTGTAATCTAGTCACAGGGAAACAGTAGGGTTTAGATCTTGCAAAAGGAATTCCTAAGCTGGAAATCAGAGGGGGAAATAATTTTCTAGCATTTAACTGGAGGAAGAATTAACTGAAGTTATGAAAGTGGGACTGTCCATAGTCAGGAATAAGAAATACTCCTACAACAAGAGCAGCATGAAAGAACAAGGTGCCAAATGCTGAAATCCTGGGGAGATGAAGGGGAAAGCAAAAACCGAGCAGTGGGAGATGTTCTTGCAGAGCCCTGTCTGCAAAATTGGCTGGAGCAGGACACAGAGCCTTAAAACTTTTCAAACCCAATTGTTGCTTTCTAAATGAGGTGCCTGACATTTTAAAGGTCAGCAGCCAGGGAGAGGGTGACTGCTGCTCAGCAAATGCAATCAGACTGTGCCTTGCTGTGTCCTTCACATCAGGGTTGGGGCTGCCTGATTGCCTGGAAAGACAATTTCTGTGGATGTTTCCTAAAAGGACAGATTTGCCATACCTGAACGAGGAAGGATATCTGATAWTTTTCCCATTTCCCATTTCTCCTCCCTATAGGGGGATAATAAGGGGGMAAGTGGGCAAAGAAAGATGGATGGGAGGTTGAGGGTGGATTTGGGTGCAGGAGGTGGAAGAAGAAGGCGTCTGTTGACAGACCAAGGCACCAGGTGAGAACAGAGACCCCCCTGCCCTGCTGACAGCTGGGGTGACATGTCACAATTGGCACCTCAGTGTCACATGTGGCACCTCAGTGTCACATGTGGCACCTCAGAGTGTCACATAGAGCATCTCAGAGTGTCACATGTGGCACCTCAGAGTGTCACTTAGGGCATCTCAGAGTGTCCCTGCCCCACCCCAGCAGGGTGAGCCCTCTCCAGACACCATTCCCTGGCTGAGGGCTCTGGCTGCTCAGAGCAAAACCCAGCTGGGGGCTGGCTACAGCTGGAGGAAAGCTTAGCTRGGCTAACAGACCCACATTTTTTCAATAACAAGAGCCTTAAACTCTGGATCTCTGGAGCCACTCTCTCCCTTCCTGTGTGCTTTTTTGAAAGCCCTGCACTGACCCAAGCAAATGTATTCATACAAAAAATGACTGAATAACCAAGGCAACCTAAAAGAAAGCAGTTTTCTTATATTCATAAATTGGTACAGAACAGGATTYGGACTGCTGCAGCACAGAATGAGCAGAGTTTTTTTCTTTTTACCCTCTGTCTTCCAGAATTTTACTATTCCAGTTTTAAGCCGCAGTGTGTATTTCTATGCTGGACTGCTAAACCTTTGAATTGTCAACATGCTGAGCATTTTGATCCTTTTATAAAACAAGAATGAGGATTAACTGTTTCTGACTGCACTGCTACTGCAGTAGCACTCGGTGCAGATGCACAGAGGCTGATCTTGCATCAGGAGCCACGTTGTTCAAAGCACAGACATCCTCTGGGATTTGGGCAGGTAGGAAACCACCGAGCCGCTTGTGAGCTTCCTTCTCTCTGCAAAAGCATGTCAGTGTGCTCCGTGAGAGAGGCAGACAAGGTTTGGAATGAGCTTCTCTTTAATTAGGGTGGAAATAGCAAGAAACAGCRAATGTTGTGTCATCTCCCACACCAAATGTCACCGAGCCCTGGGTCAGGGGTTTCCTATCAGTGCCTGACACCCTGGCATGGCCTGACCTGCACTCTGACCCTCACCAGCTCCACTGGTTTTGCAAGGACCGTTTTGTTTCCTATCTTCTCGCTTAATATTATGTCCTTTTAAATTTTTTTTGTATGTAGGTATGTAAATGAACCACYAATGTTTCAGGCTCCCATGTGTACAAAGAGAGGAAACAGTTCCCTAAGGAAAGAGGTGATAAATCCTGGTAAATTCACCCACAGTCTAGAAATCCAGCCTGTGCTAATAGTTTGGGAAGGCAGGAAATTTTAGGGGTTCCCTGCAGGCAAAAGAGAGTCTGCAGAGGGCTGTGCTTCTCCAAGGCTGTGMCAATGCTTATCTGCTTTCTGGAAAGCTTTTTCATGGCAGGTTTGGCACTGACACATGAGCTGGTATTGCTGGCACACAGAATACCTCTCTGAAAACTGCTGCTGCTTTGATGAAGCTCTCAGATGAGCCTTCTCCTGCAGCAGGATGCTTCTTCCTTCAAATGGCTCCAATCTCTGCTAATAAATCACCTCCTCCACATGAGGARGGTTTGATCAAACATCACAGGAGATATCATCAAGGGCTAAAGCTAATGTTTTCTATTCCATWGCCTACAGCTCATAATGCTCAGTGTATCAAAGAAGTACAGAGTTCCCTCAAGCGTCTCTACTGCCAAGCCAGGAACCCACAGTGAATTGTCCGTGTGCAGAGTGGCTCCTGAGTTTGCTTTTCAGGTTGCTGGGTTATCTTTGCTCCTGCTGTAGTATTCCTGTACTGTAGAGCAGGTYTGTGCTTCCAATTTAGGGCTCCACAGCTCCACAGGAAGGAAAGATGTGAGCAATTTGGATTTCCTCTGGGTAGTTTGTGTAGCATTTCCTGGCACGGCACTGCTGTGAAATCTAGATGCTGCTGGGTTTTGGTGGGAAGTTTTTTGGTGTCATTTCTTTTTTAAAAAACTATACTAGGATTGCAGTGATCTTGTTACCAGAGCCCTGGTGAAGCAGAAGAGAGCTCAAATGGGTGWATTTATCTTGTAAACTGCTGAGCATTACCCCAAGTGCTGGAGGCCATCAGTGCCACTGCTCTGCTGTGTAAATTTGGTTCTGCCAAAAGCAGATGGGTCATGCTTTGCCCTTATGTCAAACAAGTTTGTCTTGAATTTCA
>NW_026623272.1:673493-712877 GCF_030028575.1 Malurus melanocephalus | reverse complement strand
GAGAGGAGAGGAGCAGTTCCCTGTGCAAAGGCTGCAGACTGCGCTGTCCTGCTGGTGTTCAGTGTGCTAACATGAGCAATGCTGCTCTGTGAGTGCCCCTCTCGAGTCCTGTTATGCCTGGATGGTGGCTGGGGGGAGTTTTGCATCGTGAGGTTCTGCAGAAGGGTCTGGAAGGACCTCTCTGCACTGCCCATGTTCCTCTCCTTGGGATGTGTCTGCTCCCAGGTTCTCAGAGATGYTGGGAAAGGCTGTGTGCTGCTCCAGGTCGCGTGGCTGCAGCAGATGCTGCTGAGATGGCGTGGAAAAATTGTGAATTCAGCAAACGCTAAGTAGCACACGRCATTAAAAATTCACAAAGACTTCTCTGAAACACAGTCTCCCAAAGACACATTTTAATGAGCTGCAGCAGGGCTGGGTGAGGGAGAAGGGAGACCCTTCCCCAGCACTGTGYTAGGAAATAGTCCCATGCACAGGTCTCCCCACTGGTTTGTGCATTTGTGGTTCTCAATTTTCAATGAAAAGCTGCAGCAGAGCAGCTTTATCTTCTTTTCATATTTAGGAACTCAGTGACAACTTCTTCGTGTTTGCTGTGGAAAAGTAAACTAAAAATTGAGAGGCTGTTGTCAGTGTTCAGGAAAAGATATAAGGATTAAACTGAAACAAAACTTGAAATACTTTAGACCTGGGATTTTCAAATGTTCCTTTGAAAGCTCTGTTTAAGAAGAGAAGCCAGATGACCCCATTTTCCCCTGGAAAAAAAAAAAAAAAACAAAAAAAAAAAAAAAAAAAAAAAAAAAAAAAAAAAAACCAAACCAAAAAAACTTGTAGGCATTTTTCCAGTGGCTTTGTCCTTCAGATACCCTTTTTTTCCTCACCTCAGATTTACCCAAACTAAAGCAGGTTGGGTTGAACCACAGAGCCCCGGGACAGTGGGGGATGCTGAGGACGGAAGGAATTGATGGGAGATGCTGAGGTGGCCAGGGGGGCCGGGGGATGCTCACAGCAGGAATCTCGAGCTGGTTCACAACTTTCCCTCTGCCTTTTGTGCCGGTTCCAGTGGGGCTCGATGGCTTTTSCCGTTCAGGGTGGGGAGGAGCACACGGAGCAGCGCTGCGGGGATGCTCTGCCTTTCGCAATTCAGAGTGACCTACTTGTCACAGCAGTGCCCGTGGGGTGTGGGTCGGGGGAGCTTTGCTCGTGCAGCTCCCGCTGCAGTGATTCTCTTTCTTATTGTTTGCATCATTTGTTTTAATTTGTGGTTTTTTTTGTTTTTTTTTCCCTTTGTACTTTATTCTCCAATACATGGGTCATTGCAGAAAAGACAGCAAAACACCTTATCTTTCTCCTCCCTTAGCCAAAAAGSTGGATAAGAGTTCTGGGCATTTTATAACCTACTTTTGAAACAAAAAACCTACAAAAAATAAACAGTGAAGATATTAATGCTGCAGCTTTGTTAAGAGCAGAAATCTGTGATTAAAGTAGTGTTTGTTTAATTTGCCAGAGCAGAAAAATGTATTAAGGTTTTGTTTTTTCCTTTCAATYTTTTTGGAGCAGATGTGCCTTCCCTGCAGGACCTCTCTGTTCTGTGCTGCTCTGATGTTTTTTGCTGGAGCAAAAGGATGAAAGAGTGTAGAAAAGATCTGCATTGTTTGCCTTAGAGATGTTAAATATCTCTGACAGGGCTGAGACACCCATCCTGCCCCGGACAAATAGCGGGAGACACTGAGCATAGGGCTCACATTTTCACTGGGAAAATAAACGGGAAATGCAGAAGCTTATTAAGGGGAAGCATAAAAGTAAATGCAAACGTGGTGGATCAGAGGTGTTTGGCTTGGCTGCTCTCCCTGTGCAGCCGTGGGGAGCCAGGACAGACCGTGCTGGAGACCTGCAACAACATCCCATGGGGAGRGACCACTTTGGCTCTCATTTACACAGGGTCCTGAAGCAAAATGATTTAGCTATTGGCAAAGGAGTTTCTCAGAGAGGGACATCAAACATGAGCAGTTGTTTTGTTTAAAGCCAGAAACTTTTTTTATTTTTTTTTTTTAGCAGAGATTTTGGAACCATTGGGTTTCAAGAAATGACACATTAGTGTTGCAGGAGATCAGTGCTGTAGGATCACACCTGGACTTCGTGGTCCAGGGGTTCACATGAGGAAGCCAGTAATTAATTATGTATTGATTCCATATTTGCTATTCAAGCCCCTATTGAGCCCTGGCACAGGAAGCTGGAGGTCCTGTATACTGCAGATGATAAAGCAGTAGGGAAACTTCTTCTGCCTTCYGAGAATGCAAATGAGGAATCTGCTTTGCGCCTTGGTTTAATTTGCTGCCTCCATCTCTGCGCAGCTTGTTAGCTSAATGGAAAACTGTTGATGCTGCCAATGCAATCTGGATATTGTTTCCTGGGACTGCAGAAAGCGATGAGTTTGTAGCTCTCTAATCTGCRGTAATTTGCTGCTAATTTGTCAACAGTCAACAACTCCAGTGGCTACCGACTGCAAACAGCCCCTCTGCCTCTGCCTTCCTCGGGCCAGGGATAGTGAAAGGTCATTCAGAGCTCTGCTGYCCATCCTCTGCGAGGGTTTTGCTAAGCACAGAATAATTCTTATTTTACAAGAAAGAAATAAAATCACAGGGGAGCTATTGCAGTGACCGAACCCAGGTGAGTTTTCACAACTTGCCCACAGCTCATTCCTGCCACGCCACYGTCCCACAGGGACCCAGCACAGTCACTGCACCCCGGGCACTGCTTTGGTACTAAATCCTTCAGTCAGGCTGAAATGCCAGTCCTGCTGTCAGAGATCAGGAAATCTGTCAGGTGTTGTAGGTTTATCTGTTGCTGTTCCCTCAGCCGGGCAGGGCAGTGGCTGAAATGCCACCCGTGGCTGCTGTCCAGGCAGTGGCTGAAATGCCACCCGTGGCTGCTGTCCAGGCAGTGGCTGAAATGCCACCCGTGGCTGCTGTCCAGGCTGTCCAGGCTGTCCAGGGGACAGGCTGCTGCTGGGGGGGACAGCAGTGAACCCCAGTGGCACAGGGGAGCTGCCAGCAGTGATCCCCATGGATCTGGCAGCTCCTGGCAGCATCTCCTGGCTGTGCCCGGGTCCAGGGTGCTGCTCCAAGCCCTGCCAAGAGCAGCCTCAGCCCAGGGAGATTCTCTCCCTTCCATGCCCTGGCCACACCACCACCACACTTTTGAGAGGCAGCACCATGCATTTCCATAAATTTTTCCCCTTTTGCTCCTTTCCGCTTGCCTCTTTCTCGTTTTGAAGCTGAGTGCTGGGTATAATGAGCTGAAAATAGTGCAAACCCTGCCCTGGCCCTCTGAAATATTCATCTGCAYGATAAAAAAAGCAAGTGAGAAGGCTGGTTAATGAGGAACAGAGGGGAATTAGGGCTGTTTGGTGCTTGTTTCTGAGCTTTTCAAGAAATCTGGATTTAATAGGCTGTTGCAGAGCTGGGGTGTACCGGAGTTGGGAGTGTTGGCTTCTGCTTYGGCTTGATTGAAACTTCCTAATCAATCATCCCAGGTTTACTTTTTCTTCTGATGTTTCTGCCAAAATTTAATGATAAAGTTTGAAAACTTTGGAGCTGGCAGTCTGCCTGGAGCTGATAGTTCACAAATGTTTCATCTAGCACATTCCCACTCGGGCACGGTGCAGAGCTGTGCACATTGCCTTYCTGAATCTGTGATCTGAGCTGTCCCCAGCCACAAGTGGGGACATTAATTTGGCAGGGGAGGGTGTGAGGGCCCTGTAGGAGCTCCAGTGCATTTTAGGAACGCAGGAGGTTACTGTCAGTCAGTAATGGTGTTTCCCCACATGCCTCAAGATGAAGGACCTGCTATCTAAAATTACTTTCTTTCTCCCTTTCCTGTTTGCCCTGGACATGCATCCACAGCTGCTTTTCATGGACTCTGAGAGCTGTGTGAGCTCCATGGTCTGGGTTTGCTGCTGGTTTCAGTGCCCTGAGCTGATCCCTCAGCTCAGTGGGATGCACAGAACATCCAACTCTGCYCCAGCACCAGAGGAGCTGTGCCCTCCCTGTGGCTGTTCCAGCAATTTCCTGACAATATCAGAGGTACTGTCCTGGTGTGTCTGGGTGCAGCAGGGAGCTGTAGCTCCAGGGACTGCTTTCCAGCAAAATGAAGCTTTTGGCTGCCCACCTGGAGATGGAAATCAAGTAAATCACAGAATGGTTTGGGTTGGAAGGGACCTTAAAGCTCATCCAGTTCCAATCCCCTGCCATGGGCAGGGACACCTTCCATAGACCAGGCTGCTCAAAGCCCCATCCAGCCTGGCCTTGAACACTTCCAGGAATGGGAAGTCACCTGATACGTGTCAGAAATGATATTTTGACTTGTCTCTACAGAGAAGCCCAGGCTCCCCTGACCTGCTGAAGGTCAGGCCCTGGTGTGTGTCTGTGCCCTGCCCTCAGCCAGCCCCACAGAGCACTCTCTGCTGACTTYACCCACAGCAGCTTCTCAAAGGATTTTTTTTTGGATATGGTGAAGGTCATGTGGAGTTCAGGAAGGCATGAGCTCCCTCAGATCCCTGAAGGAGAGCACACCAAGCACTGCAATGGTTTCACATCTCTGCCCATCACCCCAGTGCATCCCAGCACATCCAGGATGCACCTGAAGGATCACCATGGCCTGGCAGGAGTGAGAGCCTTGCAGCAGCTTGAAGCCACGTGCAGCTTTTGATGTGTGAGTGGGGAATTGCAAAAAAGTCTTCCAAATAAACCCACTGCTCTGCTTTGATGTGGCAGAGCTCAGGAGCAGATTTAAATATCTCTCTGTGATTCCCAGGCCACCTCTATTGTGCACACAAAGAAATGCTTAACCTTGYAGGGAATTATGTATAACACTGCAGTTTGCTGATGCATAAAATTAACTAATTTTTGCATAGCAAAAATAGCAGCTATGCTATTTAATATTTTAGTATAMGTATCCAAATATCAGTTTTTCTTCCTGCTATTTGTTTTACTGTRTTTATCATCTGTAGGAATTCCTGTGCAGAATAGTTGTTTGTAGGACGCTGCAGGAGGCAGATTCTGCTCTTTTAGCAAGGTCTCCTTGTAAAATTTTGCCTTAAATGCAAGGAGGAAGTTTTGAAGTCAGGATTTACAGCTTTGGGACGGTTGGAGCACAGAGTGATCTCATATTAACAACAAGCTCTGCTGCCTTTGTGCTTCATTTTCCCTTTAGATCAAATATTTAGAGAGGCTTAGTAGCTCGTGGGCTTTGACTGGAGGTTTGGCAGTGGAAAGTTTGCTGATGTTTTTTAAATCACAGAATGATTAAGGTTGGAAAAGCCCCCTAAGGCCACAGAGTGCCCTTGGAGTCAGTCCATCACTGTGTCCCCAAGTGCCACATCTACAATCTTTTAAATACCCTCACAGATGGTGATCCCACCACTTTCCTGGGCAATCTGCTCCAATGCTTGACCACTGTTTCAGTGAATAAATATTTCCTGATACCCAATCTATGCAATTTGTTTCAGGGGGGTGACTGAAAAAGGGGTCTGCAACAGGTCTGCCTGGGCAATAAACAGAAATTTTTGGGATCAAGTAATAGGGATCAAAGGTTGATGATGTTGCAATGACTCCTCTCTGGACAGAAATTCTGATTTTGTATAGCTCTGTCTACAATGTCTCACATATTACACCTAAGATTTCAAATAAAAAAACAAGGTGGGAAGTGTGGGGAGGGGAGATACTGAAGGCACTTGAATGAAGAAGGAAGTAAATGTTCAGGATGACAGAGAGGGGATGAGACTGAGTAACAGTGGAGAGAGCAAGGCAAATGTTTGGTTACATGGAGAACCAAAGCCTTTTAGAGAGAAAATGWGGCTGTTTGGGTCAGGAGGCTGCAGGCTCTGCACAGGGACCTGCTCTTTGCTGTGCTGGCCTGGGGAACTCACAGGGCTTGTGTAACTCACAGGGCAAACGCTTTAAATGAGTAAATAAATCAAAGGTGCTAAAAAGCRATGGTTGTTCGAAGTCAGTCATCCATTTAACAGCACCCAATATAAAAAGGAGGTCTCAGGTCAACTSAGATAAAAAATGACTGAGAGGCAGYRGCARTTGCGTGTCTGGAGCTAAGCTGGGTCTGCTGAAACAGGGATTTCCCGAAGAGGAGAGTGAAGGAACAGAGGGGGAGGTATGTCCCCAATCCCTCCAGCAACAATGAGACCRTCAGTGTGTTATCCAAATGGTTCTCATCCTAAATCCAAAGCACAGCACTGTAMCAGCCTCTAGGAAGACAATTAACTCTATCCCAATCAAAACCAGAACACTTCATTCATTCATTTATTTAATGCTATATATTGATGGTATTTAGCCCAGAGTTCTGCTTTTTGCTACGACAGAGACCAGTAAATAAAACTGCAAGCAAATAACTTGAATAGAGAGAGGAAAACTGCAACAGGTTCCCCCCTGTTTTCTGTGGGAAAATGGTGGATGGAAAAAGCRTTGTGAACTACAGGCATTTCTCTCTGAATCCTCTTCTAATTGTTGAGGTGATTTTTGCTATAAACTCCATTAGGCAGCAATTGCATTGAACCTGGGCAGGCTGTTTACACCCTGGGGAATTACAATTCCAGCACTTTATTATAAACAACTGGGAATATCTTTGGATGGCATTCCTAGATGCCAGTGATGAAACATCCAAATTCAATATAATGGATGAGTACAGAAAAAAACCCCGACATTTAAATCAGGTTATCACAGCAAAGTGAGAATTATGTGGGAAACTGAAAAAAGTAGAGTCTTCACAAAAGGTGGTGGGATAAAATGTGCTATATCACTGTTCCCTGTCTCTCTACCTACCACCTTACATTTGCTAACTATCTATAGCTGCCATTAAAAATAATTTCAAAATTGCTTGTAACTCTARGATGACAAAAGGCTTGATTTCATGATAAAAGCTGAGCAGCTTGGGGAAAATTCTGGCATGCTAATGGACATTGCTTAATGCCCAGGCTATTTCTGATGGGAATGAGGTGCAGTTTTCTGACTACAATGGAAATCCCAATTTTCTTTAGTCCAAGCCCTACAGGGAAGATTCTCAGCCATTGTCTGCCTGGTGCATGCAGCATTAACTCTCACCCTAGACAAGAACCAGGCTTTAAGTCGTTCCTCAGTATCTCATACTGACTGATGTGGTAATTTCGAAATGAAAGTCACTTTTCCCCTATTTTAATGGAAATGAAAAGGCTAATCTTGCCACAAAAATTATCTTCAGTCCTTCTATATCGAGTACCATTCAYGGGTACGTCCTATCTTCATTTGTACCACAAAGCTTCATCATACACTGCATAGAAGAAAGTAGAAGTCCAAAACTGGCTAAATATTGTGTTTGATGAGGTCTGTGCTTTGATGAAGACAAAAGTTGGCCAAATTGCCAAAGAAGGGATGATCTTTATTCCTGGGATGGGGATACTGTGGCTRTCTTCCTAAGGGATGTTCTTGCATTTGCTTTGAGCATCTGTTGTTTCTCCAAGGGCTCATCTGGGCACAGGAAGGAAAGACATCCCAGGAAAACAAAAATCCCAAGGGTTTTTATTAACACAAATAATGGCACAAAGAAGGTGGTGATGCTGGAAGGAGAGCTGTTTGTGGCATTTGCTGTGAGCTTTGGTGTGAGTGCCCATCCTTGCCTGGAGTGAGGAGCGCTGTGGGCTGTGCCCATGGGAGCTGCTGTGGGGTCACTGGCAGAAGATGGAAGACACCACCTCAAATCTGTGTTCATGGCAAAAAGGCAAAGGAGGGGATCATGCCCASCACACAGAAGAGCATTCATCAAGTGTTTTCCAAGGAGCTGAGCAAGCAGAACCCCAGCTCCTGMAGTTCAATCCCTCACTTTGTCTGTATGTGAAACTCTCTTCTTCTGTGCCAGCCTTTGCATTCCTGTGCCAGCATCACCCAGTAGATCCTACCAGCATTCCCAGCTGGCACTGGAAATGCACAGGGGTGTTTCAAAACAGAGATTATCTGCTATGCTGGAAACATCAATCTCTCTCTCAGGTTATCTGTGCAGATCACTTGTGAAAACAGCTGTGCTGGGCATTAGTCAAGTTTTAAAATTTCAAAATTTTGGAATCATTCTGTAAATTTTTTTCACTAAGAAATAACTGCAATTGTATTAATTTCCTTTTAATGGTTTGTGTTCCACCTCTTTAGCACAGCCCCTTGCAGGGCTCTGTTCCCTTGCAGGGCTCTGTTCCAGTGGCAGTGGCACTGTCCCTGCACTGGGCCACCCAAACGTGGGCAGCACTGCTCCTGCACAGCTCCTGCAGCTTCAGCCACGTCTGCAGGTGAATCACCAGCCCTGCTTCCAGTAAATGTGATTGCCCCCAACAGAACTGGGAAGCTGCATTAAAGTGGGTGGATAATTTTTTGCTGCGTGCCCAAACGAGCAGCGAGGAGCTGCAGATGACTTTTGGAGCAGGCTGGRTGATGCAGAGGACACAGCCCTTCTCTGCCCAGTGGAAAAGTTCATCACAGATCAGATCCATGGRCCTGGAGGTAATTTTTCCCAACAGCCCAGGATGGAAAGCTCAAGCCCATATTCACTGCCATTTAAATGAATAAAGTCGCTCCTCCTGGCTTCCAGCAGGGCTGGGTGAGGGCTCAGGGTAGAAGCCAATCCCTGCTCTTGCTGGCTCATGTATCTGCACATGCACACCCCCAAGAAAGAAGAAAAAAATAGAGTTATCATTTTTATTCACAGAATAGAATAAAATCCAATTTACTTACCCATAGCTGTTGGGCACTTGCGACTAAGCGGAGCTTAGAGCATTTTAGAACTCACAGAGTAATAAAAGYAAGTAATGAAGTATATCCATAATAATAGCTAGAAAATATATTCATAATATATCTGGAAAATATATGAGCAGTCTCAACCTCATGTAATTGAAAACAGATTTAGCAAACCCAGGCTCAGAACAGTGACCTTATTTTGTAGCTGCTTTAAGCTATTTTATTTCACTGAGTGAATTTCCAGAAACTCAGCCATCAGATTTCCTATACTTTGGACGATTTATGATCTCAGTTTGATTTTTCCCTGGGCTGTGTTAGCGGGTGAGAACAGCTTGATTGTGTGARTTAGAAGGTGTAAAAGCCACTTCTGGACTCCTCAGATTTTYCTGATGGCAAATGGAGGTGTAATAACATCCCAGTCGGGGCTTTCTGATGCTCTCCCTTATGTCCTTTTCTCTTCAGTCACTTTTAACTTTGATAACTCTGTTGGGCTGGTAATTTGCTTTGGTCTTTGCCTGTGATTGAATTATTTTGAAAAGCCAGGGTAAAATGAAGATTGCTGTCTCAGGAAGGAATGATGGYAGGGTAGCTGTGGCCTGAGTATCTCTTTTCTCAACCATCAGTGCAGGGAGGGAATTTCTAGGTAGTGGCACTTGTCCTTGCAGCCAGCTGGGTGCTGAGGGCTGGGCTCAAAGGGGAGGGAGGGAGTCAGTGGAAGTATGTTGCCCACCTTTAGTATGGTTGTCCAGATAAAAAAAGTCACAAATATTTGTGTAGATATAGATTTTAAGACTTTTACAATCTAGATCTCTTAAAGATCTCCAGATCTTAAAAATKATGGAAACTTGCTTTTCTTTAGTGAGATTTGGTGAAGAATCTCAATTTTTTCCATTATGCTTCCTACCAAAAGCAKCTCCCTGGGGCTGAAATGTTCCAGACAAGCTCTGCAGGGCAGGGCGTGGGTGAGGCTGCGATGTACAGTTGAGGTTCTGGTACAACCCCTGCCTGTCCATTTGGAGAATTTGTACCTACTAAGCCCAGGAGCTTTCATCAAAAACCTGTTTTCTGGAAGTCTTATCCATTCTCTACTGAGTGCAGACACTTGTGCTGTCAGAAGAAGCTGGGGCTGTCCTGATAAGGCTCCTCCTGGAGCGCAGTGTCCCATCAGCTCTCACTTATCACAGCAACTGCCAGCCAGGGGACCTGGTGTCGGTGACGKCGGGGTCAATCCTCCTCGCCCAGGATTTTTTAACAGTTTAATTGGAACTGGCAAATCCCAGCCCAGTCTGCTTCCTCTTATCACCCTCAAGTTCCCTGCAGGCATTTTTTCCTGTTGGGCTCCAGCAGCCCGGGCTCTCGGGCTGTTCCACAATTATAGATATGCAGCTCAAGGATTATCTCGTTATTTAGAAAGGCTTTTGCTTTGTGTGTTTGCAGACAAGTATTCCAGTTTGTATTAAATAATGATCAGCTTTAAGCTGACTGGTACTGGTGGTGGTGGTTGGGGGGGGGGGATGAAAATCTTGAGCATTGCTT
This sequence comes from Malurus melanocephalus, assembly GCF_030028575.1. Classification (NCBI taxonomy): domain Eukaryota; kingdom Metazoa; phylum Chordata; class Aves; order Passeriformes; family Maluridae; genus Malurus; species Malurus melanocephalus. Next base: position 702,579 of record NW_026623272.1, on the reverse strand, counting down.
GCAGATAAAATTTGTGCTTTTATTCAAATTCTGGCCAGGGGTCGAGCAGTTCTGTGGGGCTTCCAGACAATAAAAATTAAATAAAAGTCATTGTCACCTCCTTCTTCCTCTAGATCTTAAATCATCCTATCTTTTCATTACTTTGGGCTGTTAAATGCCAACAAAAATTCAGTGTATCTTGGTTTTCAGAGATCTGACCTGTCATGGTAGTTGGTATCTGACTACCTGGAGACTCTGAGATAGGAGTCTGAGCAGTGTTTTGGCACAGATTTTAAACACAGACATTTCAGAGGCTGCAGCAAAAAATGCATCCTGGAGCACATTACTCAAAAAAACCTCAAAAAGCCAAGAGTAAAACAAATCAAGCAAGAGTAAAATGAAAGACAGAAGTTATAAGATGTAAACTAGATAAAGGGCATGGATTTTTTTTCCTCAAACTTAAAAACACCTTTGTGTTTTTCAGAGTTAAGCAAAGTGCAATTTCAGATCAAAGTACTCTCCTAAAAAAAAAATCCACTCCACTTTAGAGTTTCTCTTTCACAGTAAGTTGATTTATGTGACTTTCCTGGGAATTTATTTCTCCCTGCCCTCTGCGTGGAAGGACAGTTTGAAGGTGAACAAGCTCTGATTTATGTTTTACAGGTAAAATGTTCCATACATAAAGAACTGCTTAGCCCTTGAGGGATAGAAATGCTGTCATCCTTTTGATCTTGGTGCTTGAAGGTGTGCATTCATTGCCAGCCAGGATGGGAAGAAACCAAACCTTGATCCTGGCTAGGATGCTGCACAAACAGGAGCACTGAGGGGAAAGGCTCCTTATCCAGTTGTGCAGTGTGGAGAGGTGCAGATGGGGGCTATGGATGGGGCTCCTGCTCTGGACAGGGTTTTTGTCTCCTTCAGTGGAAGAATYTCAGCCCTGGCTGGGTCTCCAGGTGACACTGGTGGGATGCTTCATCAACAGGTTCTTGATGAGTACAAATGTTTTAGTGTCCTGTAATCAGAATCAGAGAGCAGCTTTGGGAGCTGTCACGATCTGCTTAACTCAAGCAGAAGWTGTGATGGTTCGTTAACCGAATCTCAGAGTGCAAAAGAAACGAGGGGCAAGTATGTATTCAAAATCATGAGCAATTTTATTGGATTTACACAATAGAAGAGGGTGAGAGGGAGAAAAAGAGAGAAAGTGAGAGAGAGAGAGTGGGGTTATAGCTACCAAGGGCTCAGACAAAGTCCTTAAGGTCCAGATTCCGTGGATTCGTCTAAGTCCATTGGGGAGATCTCGTCTCGGTCTCTTCAGAGAGACTCTTTATAGTCTTTTCAAAAGCGTATGACAGCCAGCCAAGGGGTTCCAAAGCAGGGGAAAACCGGCCAAGAGGTGGGGAAAGAATGTGCCTTGTTTTGTAAGGTGTGCAGCACAGACCACGCAGTTCTCCTCCGCCTTCACAGTAAGAACAGTGCAATCGTCCGTAGCTCACACCTTGTTCAGCAGCCTGAGCACCGGCACTTGGCAGACATCCCACCTTGATCTGGCTCGGACTCCTTTGAGCAAAAGCCCCCCTTCCCTCCCTTGGGGGTTTTGGGGTGTTCAGTCTCTGTCCATCTCGATGATCRTGAGACAGTCGAGGGATTTCCGTACGGTCTCTTACAGGAGCCATTCCCTGAATGTGTGTTGGTATTCTGCACCCTGCCTGCTGCAAAGGGGTCACGTTTTGGGGAAGGAATGCAGAAAAACAATCAGGCAGCTGGACCCTGTCTGCAGCCATTGTGGTGCTCTGGAAACGGTGCCCTCTTCACCCAGTGCTGCTGTAGACTTTGTTCTCCTGCTGTGTTCCTTTCATAATTGCCAATTAAATGGGCATCTTAGACTCCGTTTATCACTGTTCTAAATTTGTCTGTGCCAGGCAAGGGAAAACTGGGTTAGCATTTGGCAATGCAGGTATGTTTTAGGARCAGCAGGCTTACTTTGGGGAAGAACTATTGATGTGCATGTGGAGAGTTGGCTAATTTTGTCCTCTAGCATCATTTCCTGAAAAAGAAACAACAGGGTTTATTATTGATTTGATTAAATAATAAATGATACATTCTCCTACCACAAAGTAGGCAGTATTTCCAGTCTGTGACTTTTCTGTGTATATGAATGGAAAGATTTTAAATAATCTGTGAGCTGGGGTAATTATTGGTATAATAATTATATAAATAGAGCAGCTTGGACAAGAAATGGTAAATGAAAGTTTCTTTAGTTTCTTTTGTCTCTCTCCTGTTGCTTTATTGCTGAACTTCACAGGAGTTTTCTCCAGGTTTCTCACAGCCAGCTCTGTGTCTGTCCTCAGAGCACAGAAAAACACTCCAGATTTATCTGTCGAGTGTAAGCCACTGTCACCTTATCTGTCAAAGTTGTGAAAGAGTCCTTCTTTTTGCCCCTTGTATATGAATTTGATAATTTCTTTTTCCCTCRGTCATTTAAGGAGGATGTATTAACCCCAGTATTAAATTAACACTGGGACCAATATATAAAATAATATAGAAAGCATATGGTCAGATTTTCGCATAAAACTGCTATTAAACATTTCTGTCCAGAGCAGGGAYATGCACAGTGCTGGCGAGGATGCAGCTGGATGGAGATGGCAAAAGATTCTGCTGGGTCTGTTATAATTCCACTCAGGGGTCTTTTCCTATCTATTAAATGTCCCTTWATGAGAGTCCTGCATCATTTGAACACAAAGTAGACAAAGCATTTTATGATTTCTTAAATGCAAGTTTTAGGATGAAGCTTGCCAGTTTTTCCTCTTTAGGTCAGAGCCATGGGTTAATAGCCCAGTTGGTTGCCAATGGCCAGTGCATCCCTACCCAGGAGCATCTGCACTGGGTTTGCCAGAGCTGCAGGGTCCCACCCTGTGGCCTGTGTGCCTCTGCACCAGTTGAGGGCCCGTTCTGCAGAAACCCTTGGAGATGATTTTGGTCTGAACCTTTAAATCTGTAAATAACTCTTGATTTTCAGCCTTGTCCCCCTCACTTGCTGTTCCTAATGACAGATGTGTTGTTCTTTGCAGATGATGGGAAGCTGTCCCTGGAGGAGTTCCAGGCCTTCTTTTCTGATGGGACACTCAACGAAGAAGAACTTGAGAAGCTCTTTCACACCATTGACTCAGACAACACCAAGTAAGTTCCCTGTGCTGACATCTGTGGGGTTAAGGAAAAGCCTTACAGAACRAGCTTCTGTTCGACCCTTTGACCCCTTTAAATCTCAGTTTGGAAAAGGGTTTGAGCTGCAGGTCATGAGACCAGGGAGCGGCCTGAGTGATTGACATGTGACAGCCTGGTGTGTCAGGCTGTGATTGGTTAACAGAGCACCCGGTTTAATTCGTTTATTAACTATCTGGGAACAATCCATCCTTTCTGAAGGTTCTTCTTCCACAGGCACCGAAGAGGTGCTGCCTCATCTTTGTGGGTCTATTTATGGAGCTCCAGGTGATGCTCCTGGATGGGCTCTCAAAGGACTCTGGGACTTGGGTGCTCACCTGCCTCTATTCTTAGATAATTTATAGCCTTTCCTAAGCTTATCAATGCCCAGCTGGCCTTGAGAAGGATGCAGATGGCTGATGTGCAGTCCAGGGCACGTTGGAGTGAGTGTGGGGATGTTTCTTCTGGGCTTCTTGCAGCGGGAAATGGGATTGCAGTCCATTTTTCTCTGGGATTGTAGGGAATTTGCAGCCTGCTCCAAGCCTCAGTAAGGGATGTCATCTAAACTGGCCAGAGAGAAAATGTGCCATTTGTAAATGTCACGCTACGGTGCTGCTGGCAGGGGTCTTGCTGAGCAGTTCCCAAGTGTGACAAGAGCTCCCACAATTCTGTAATATTTCCCTTTAGCCAAGCTGGCTTGATACAGTCATCAATACCTGTTAGGGACTGATACTTGCAGAGAGCAGCGGAGCATCTGCTGTTCTTGGCTGGAAGGAAAAGCAACGAGYTGGTCACGCTTCCAAGTTTAATCCTTGCATGAATTGGCACTGGTTTATTGATTTAAAAAGCATAGACATCTACAGCAAATTTATCAAGTTGGGGAAGGAAAATATTCCTTGTTTTTAATCTGCAAGAGCTGTCTCAATCTCCAGAAAGCCTATTCAGAGCCAGGTTTCCTYCTGCAGTGGGGTTTGTCCCTGTGAAATGAGTACTTTGCTTGATTGCAGTCTGGTAWCCAGTACAGTCCTTCAAGCCCGACTCAGGTGTGCTTTTTGCTATSCTGACAGTAAATTGGCAGCTCTGTRGGAGCTTGGGCAGGGGGGATCTGYCTCCAGCACACTCAGCCACTGGGGCTGCAATTCTGAGTGCTGCTGTTGCACAGTAAGAGGAGCAGAGCTTTCATTTTTCCATTTTACAGGGGAACACTGGAACAAWGTTAACTTTATCTTTCCCAAAGGCAGTTCTAATTACAGTTATTTGCTCTTTGATAKAAGTTTATTTACTTTTAATTCTTTTGATACTCTGTTTTATCTCCCCATTTCTCTCATATTGGCCATCGTGTTTGTTTAGTGTGCAACACAAAGTTTGCTATTGAGATTACATTACAGCAAGAGTAGAAAATGAAGAAAATTATGTTCCTGCTGATTATTAGTAATTGCTGCTACCAGCCAATTACAAAATGTTGATTCAATTTCCTGGAGTATTTTTAGAAGCAGGGAGCTGCCTTACTGGAGCAGATAAAATGAATGTGTGTACCAGTTTCTTGACTGGGATTAGCTGGGGAGAAGTGGAAAAGAGAAAAGCTGTGCAGAGGAGTGGGAGGATGAGGTGGGTTGTGGATGAAGGAGCAGCTGTGCTGCTCTGGAGAGTCAGCCCTGAGGTGCTGTGGGCATCCCAGAGAGACCCCAGTGACAGCAGGGTGCACTTAGGAGGGTGCTGAACTGAAAAGAGACGTTCCAAAATAACCCAGGGGCGTTAATGAGCTTCCTTCTTTCTTCCTGACTGCCTGGGAGGGTCTCTGGGAGGTTTGTGGRGTGATGGGCATGGGCTTCAAACACCATCCCAGGGTTTTATTGCCAGGTATCTGAATGCAAGAGCTCTGCTGCTGATCCCATCATCACCAGGGAATTCAGCTGGCAGCAGCAACATGCAAAATGTGTCACGTCTTTCTCTTGGCATTTTTTGGCAAAATTATGTTCAGAAAGATGCTGTTACTTAAAAACCATGAAAAAATAGCATTTTTCTCTCTGCTGCTCACACTGTCTGCCTTCCTTCCCCCTCCCAGCTGTGGCAGGGGGCAAGAACACCCACATTTCTGGGTGGTTTTGCTCCACTGGTTTTAGCTGTTATTCCAGGAGGTTTCTGCAGTGCTCTTTGGGGAGCTGTCTGAAGATTACTGAGAGGTAATGATGTGTCACTATTAATGYTAAGGCTACTGGAACAGCACAAATAATGTGCAATATTTGTGCTTATGATGTATGGACACACAGAACYGAATATATACTTTTTATTTAGTGGCAGAAATGACCTTTAGAAAACATTAAACAGATTAATGGTCACCTGGTAAATTCAGTTACAATTTCAGAGTCATCTACACACTTACTTATTTCTTCTAAAAAGAAAATTATCAGTTTTAAAAGAAAGAACTCATTGCAAATGTCAAGTCAAACAAGTTTTAGGGTCACAAATGAACAGATGAAACCCTTTAAAGGAGTTACACTGATACTGGACAAAGCTTGTGCTGTCTGACTCACAGTTCCCATCCTCTGTCAGYTCCCTGGGCTGGCATTACTGCCACYCTGCATCCCCTTGGATGGAAGAAGCACCTCTGAGCCCTTGGGAAAGCACAGGGATGTCAGACGTGGCTGTTGGCTGAACAAACGCAGTCCTTGCAGGGGATTTTAAAAATTCCTCTTCTCTCACGTACATTTTTCATTCTGCAGAGGACAATCCTTTGGGAGAGATCTGCTCACTGGAGCAGCRCTGCCCCGATGAGCTGCACAGGTCCATTCACAAGGAGACAAGGACATGGCATTAGCATTCTGCTGCTCTGTCATTTGTTATCTCTTCGTTAGGCTTACAGCTATTCTTTTAATGGCTTTATTCCCCCCCTCTCCCTGCTCCAAATGAGCTCTTCTCTCCAGTGGCAAACACGAGAAAAGGCTGGAATGTGCACGGAGCATAATTCACAGAAGCAGCATCTCTTCTCAGAAGCCTTTGCAGCTTCCCCAGGCTGTCACTTTTGCCAGAGGATTCTGACAAATGGAGAACTGAAGCCTCCTGAGCCTGTCCAGCCTCTCCAGCCTGTCCTGCACCTGGCAGTGCCACCTCCTGTCCTTTSAGGTGCTGGCCTGGGGTGGAGAGTGGTTCCAGAGGGGTAATTGCAGGGGATGGAGGGGAAAATGGACAAGCTGCCTTTGGGATGGCAATATGAACCCACCTTCCTCCTGTGCTTTTCCCTGGGTTTCTGCGGTCCAGTCCTCTCAAATTTGAACAGAAAGTGCTTCTAATYCTTGAGCAAGAACAATGATGAGCAAGATTATGATTGAGTACTTTTTTCCTGGTTTTTTTTCCCCTCCCCCTCCCTAATCTTGGATATTTGCATTGCAAACCTGATTCAGTGGAGTGCTGGATTTGTCTGAAGGCTGCACTACAGAGATGGCTGTGCCCATTGAAACCAGCTTCATTTCTGAATATGGAATGTTCTCAATTAGCTCCCTGGGAAACAAACTACGGCTGGTTTAATCAGCCAAGATGTTGATTAACTGATTCAAGAGACAGTTCTTGTCTCTTCTGAAAGGGACAAAATGATTGCACAGAAATTACATGTCTTGCTCTAATTTCTGGCTCTCAAGAGCATGGGCATTTGGTGGATTTTGTTTATGTGGAAGATGTTTTTGAGTCCTAGCTTATTCTTCTCTAAACATGTCATTTAAATGATACTGTGCTCTATTTTTTATTTAAGTGAAGAAATGCTTGGTGCCAAAGCTGGTGCTCAGCATCTGCGTGCTGATAGAGACACAAAATGTCTCAGGCTCACCRAAGGAAAGGGGCTTTAAAAACAAATCCCTCGGTGGGAAGGTCACTGCGAGGAACACAAAGCTGGAAAACTGCACAGAGTCTTGTTTGAACTAACATTTGARGACATTTTTCTATTTCTAATCCAATTTCCCAGGTGTTTTCCCAGGCAGGCTCTCCGCAGGGTCCCTGGGGACCGCCTGTCTGGTAGAGGCAGATTGGTTCTGGGAGCAGCAGGCTGGTGTTTATTGCAGAGTGAGAGGATCAGGGAGGGTTTGTCTGTGCAAATGGAGTGAAGAAATATCACATGAGAGCCTTTTCTAGCTGGGAAGGGCTCAGCACCCTGTTTTTTGGATTGTATGGGGCCATTCTGCATCACAGGTTTTCCGTTCTAGGGAAYGGAAAGATACCAAGATCTTTCATTAAAACCATAAAATTGACAAAGATATTTAATTCWAACCAGCCACTTGTGTTTGAGTCATGTTTGAGGCAATCAGAGAGATTGTAGACTTTGCTTTCAGCTCCAATCTTGCTAATTTATCAGGGTTGTTTTTTTTTTCTGGGTGAATGTACTTAGGGCATCAGCATCAGGCCGCTGATGGGTCCAGCTGCTCTTTGGTAGGCAGAGCAAACTCTCTGCCTTGAGACTGGATTTGGGGGGATGTTTTTTAGATAATTTTTCAATGGAAGAAGAAAAGAATAGATGAGAAACAAAGATCTAGTGGAAAATACAACAACTGAGTCCACGGTTTTCTTGCTTTACTCTTCTTTTACTCATTCCCTGCCAGTTGTGTGTTACATATCCAAACCTGCACTTTTGTTGCTCTAATTTCTCCCTCTCCTAYGTACAACTTTGGCAATAAACAAGATACTTGCAAAATCTAAATGGAGGAGAAGGTTGATTTAATTTTACCTTATGCTCTCAAATATCCTATTATTTGCTTCTGGCAATTAGCAGCCCGTTCAGCTGAGCTCTGAACAATCCCTGTCTTTTTTTGCAGTTCAATATTCTAGAGATTACAAATAGAAATTGGATTAGCCCAGGCTTCCATATCAAGTGGAAATAKGCAAAATGTTAAATACTCATCAAAAAAGGCCATTTCTGACTGTTTCRTACTGTTGACAATTTGTGCATAAAAACATGATAGATCATCTCCTCCCTCCAAAAAGGGAGTATTTACTTGCTTTGAAAATTGAGCTAAAAGAAACAATGAGAGGTTTAAAACGTGCATAGATGACTTTGTTTGATGCAAATGAAAGGGTCAACAAGCAGAGGGAATTTAGGGAGAAAATAGCTGAAGTGTTTTTTTCCTGCAGTGGCGTTTGGTGAGGGTTTGAGCCCTTCCAGCCCTGCTCAGCATCGCAGCCCAGGGCAAAGGGGACACTGCATAACCCAGCACTGCCCATGGCTGTGGCACCGAGGGATTGCTCCCTGTGGGCCTGAGTGATGCTAAAGCTCTGAAATGCTGGTGCAGGTTGCTGTCTTTTAACTGGCCAGGCTGGAAAAGCCACACTCAGTGGCTTCATAAGCAGTGGGTGGGAGCCCTTCCTGACAATTTTCTGTTTCTTGGGTTTTTAAAGCACTTTACTGAGCATTCCACAGCAGGAGGGCTGTGTTGTGAATTTGTGAATGAGCATCATAGGCTAAAGCCATTCTCTTCCTTCCTGTTACTTATTTTATGGTTTTTTTTCTACAAACAGATAATCTGTATTGCACCAAACCAAATTACCACAACCCCAACTACCCTTGTTAAAGAGTTTGCATTCACAGCAGTCCAAATGCACTGCAAACAGCTGGTATTTAAAAGTCTGCCTTGAGGCTGATCACTTTGAACAAGYCTGACAGCAAAACTGATGTGCAAAAGCTGCTGTATTTACTGCTCCTGAAATGCACRTGGAGATGAGGAGCTGGCTGTGCTGCAGGCTGAAGACACTGCATGGGACCACCATGTCCAAATTCAATAATCAGCTATCTCAGTGCAATGTGATGATAACATCATCAGAAAATCATGTTGTGCTTCCAAAGTGGAGCTGGTGGGARCCCTGAGAGCAAAGAGATTGCCTGTGCTGCCCCTGTGCTGACCATGAATGTCCAGTCCCTTCCAAGGACTACCTTTCCAGCTTTGCCTGGCACTGTCAATATATTCAATATGTGATATAGTCAATATGGGAATCATCAATTTAATAAATTTGGAAGTGCCATCCCTCCCAGCAGCTAAGTTACTTGTAGCCTGTAATTAAACCTGCCTTCTCTTTCCTTTGATGCACTTGTGGGCAGAGTGATATTTTTCAAGAACAAGTCATCCATCAAAAAAAAAGGAGGGTTTCGATGTAATTTGTTAGGAATTTGGCATATGCAGAGATTGAAAATGTTTCATACTGTAYTAAATGTCTGTTTTACTTAAGGTGGTGACTGTGCTAAAAATTGTTGGATTAAGCTCAGCAAATTAGTGTGCTGCATTGATATATTTTTCGGGATATTAMCTGTGCTGTTAGCAGGAGTATTTTTGTGTTATCATCTTGCTCAGAGTTTTTGTGAGCTTTTAAAGAGATTTTTCTTTTGTGAGTGAGTGGTCAGAGGTTCTGGCCAGCTGTGACAATAAACCATGAAATGGTTGTACAAGGCACAAGGAATGATGCAAGGGGATCTTGCCTTAATCACCCAAAATTTTCTTCCACGGACAGAAACAACTCCACCAGTCTTTGCTGTTAACATACAGATGCTGAGTGGCCTGAGTGGATATGGAAGGGGTAAAAACCCCTCTCCTTGCCCACAGGGGAGCTGCAGAAAGCTGTGGAGCCCCAGCCGTGGGCAGAGAGTGCAGGGCTTTGTGAAGGGTGGCAGTGGGGCTGCTCTGCCTTGGGCTCCTCCTGCACTGCCCASAATCCAGGGATTTGTGTTCATGATCAGCCCTTGAAGGGAAATTGCCCCTTTATGCTGCATTTTGTTATTTCCTGGAAGCCATAGGGCAGGAAGGGCAGATCCCTGTGGTGCTGAGCCTGGTTCATCAACAGTACCCAAATCCCAGTTCTGGAGCTGTGGCAAAGCCCCAGGGTGTGGCACCGATGGCAGCCTCAAGGGCCAAATTGCAGCTGTGATGAATGAACAAACAAATGTCTGGTGCTTTGCAGGTGCCAGTTTATTGCTCCTGCCTTTCTTTAAAGTGACATTTATTTCTCTTTTAAACATGCTCTTTGAGCATGTTTTTCACCAGCATACACACCACTGTTTCTTTTTTACCCATATTCAGTCACTTTTCCTGCTGCCCTTGATGGTTAGCGCTGCGTTTTTCATTCTGTCASATACTTCACCACAGAGAAAATGTTGTTTTGGTTGCCTTGAAACTACTGATGAAAGAAAGGAAGCATCTGCTTTGCTTCGGGGATGGTTTGCAGCTTGGGACTTTCTGAGAAAGGCAACTGGGGGGGTCTTCACTGTGCTATTTCTGACMTCTACCTGTGGCTGTAGATGGGAAATTGGGTTACATGGAGGCTTGGCTTTGCTCTGACCCAGTGTTTCATAAGTGTCCGTGGCTGCAGAATGCATCAGTATGCCAATGGAGTGAGGAGCTGAACCAGCCTTGAAATGCAGCAGCAGTCTTTGAAAATGAGAAAACAGAAAATAATGTGTTATGCTGTGATGGTCTTCATTTTCGTGGTAAATATTGGGTCCCTGAAAGGAAATGGAAGCTGAGTTGTGCTGCAAAAAGCAGTGTTTAATCCTCCCCCTCTCCCTGACAAAGTGCCCGTGCTGGTTTTATCAGCCAGAGGCAAGAGCAGGAATATTCCTGTGAGCAYCCCACAGTGTGCACAGACCCTGTGCACAGCCCTCACCATGGGGAGGGGACTGGGGACATGGGCCATGTGCCATGGGGCCAGCAGAGTCACTCCTGGGAGCCTCTGAGAGAGCAGGAGCTGTCACTGCAGGAGACTCTTCCTTTTTTCAAAGCCAGGAAACTCCTCAGCAAAACCCTTTCCTTGAGGAGCATGATGAGTGTAAAACTGCTGGAAGTACGGGCTCTGCCAGGAGAGGTGGGCATGAATCCCATAGGAGAAGCCCAGCAGCTGGGATTTCACAAATGTCACAGGATATTCTGAGYTGGAAGGGATYCACAAGGATTATGGAGTGGATCCTGTGTGAATGGTCCCTGTGTTACCATCACCACACTCTGCCAGGTCATGGTCTGTGCTAATGAGGTCACGGTGGGCAGAGGCCTCCTCCGTACTGCCCTTGGATAGTTGGGACCTTCAGGGATTGTGTTTAGCACGTTCAGCAGCCTCCTCACACCAATTTTATAATGTTTATTACTGCTGCAAGATAAATRCAGTTGTATTGCAGATCACTGGCTGGAGAAGAGATGTGTTCCTATCACACCCTGATCACTGCTTGTGGAGCTCTGTGGCAGCTGCCTTGCTGCACACAGGGTATCTACAGCCCAGTATCACAGGCTTTTTGGAGCAAATCCAGGCATTTTTGGATCTGTAGATCCCCAAAGTGTGCCACTCATCTGGGGAGTTCAGCCTCATGACGKATCATTTCGGAGTCAGTGTTTAGTGCTACTGTCCTTTTTCACCTCCCCATTTCTTTTGCAGTCATCTGGAATAAGATTTGTCACACAGGCACTTTACTGTGTGAAAGCTGTCCTGGGCTAAACTCAGGCTCTGGCAGGGTGGGAAGGATGCCAGTGGGCAGCTCTGCCTGTAAACCCCACAGGCTGTGCYGTGGCTGTAAGGTGAGGAGGCACCAGACACACTCAGGGATCTGCCCAGAGCCTTCCACATCGAGGAGGAGGAGAAGGTAGCAAAGATCTTCTGCTGATCGTGCCCATGATAATAAAATGTCACCTGAAAGAGCATCTTTGGTGGTGCTGAAGCCACAGATATCTGAGACGCTTTTTGTGTGGCTTGGGCAGGGGTGCCCTGCCTGCTGGTGTTCAGCAGGGAACTGAGACCTCCTGGCTTCTCTCTGTGCTTCCACAGGCACAGCAAATCCACCACGGACTCCCTGTGTGACTGCAGCAGCTTCACAGGGTCTTGTGTAGGGAGGCAGCAGCCTTGAAGCAGGATGAATAAAGGAATGTGTTTTATCCTACCAGATTTACTGTGCTTGTTTGTATTGAAGGTCAGTTCAGTTTACCTTGAAAAATCAGTGTTTTCCAGATTACTGGCTTGTAATGAGGRCTCTGCTGCCCTGGTGCTCCAGAGKAAATCACACATTTCAGAGCTCAGTTTAGGCACCAGCGTTTCCAGTGAACGTGGGTGTGTGGTTTGGGACCAGATCWGGGCAGTGTCTGAGTTAATGAACTCGGATGGACTGTAAAGGCAAGGAGCTGCAGAGAAAGCCCTGTGACAATATTACTGTTAAAATATATTAAATATTGAAACATTGCTATSCAGTGGGTCGAACACAGGTGAGCTGTGCAGCCCCAGGGCTGCTCACCTGTCCTGCTGAGCAGAGAGCCACCCTTGGCACACGGTGTGGAAAGAAACAAAAGTGTCCCTGTCTCGGTCATCACCTGCCTGAACCCCAAGGAAAGATGTGCAAGGAGCCAAACCCCAGGTTCAGGTGAGCAGAACATCCTCAGGGCACACAAAACGTCAGCCTTCAAACTGGTGAGTGAAAACCTGTTGATAAAAAGGGCAAGTAGGAGGGAAAATACCATCTTTCAAAGTACATGGGATGTGTTATAAATCCCAATCCTGCACCACAGGTGAGGAGATTCTGTAATACAAAATTTATAGGTGAAAACTTCATACAAAATCCTCTCTACTTTTTTCCTTCTCTCTATTTCTGGGCAATTCTTTGTCCCTGTTTTTTTCCTTCTATGTTACCAGGGCTCTGGAGACAAACATGTTTTGTTTCTGGGCTTTCAGAGGCCCTTACTGTGCTCACCAGGTGCTCAGTGATGAAGCACATGCCAAGGGAAGAATAAAGTTATTAGTTTTGCTTTGGAGAAGGCAGCCTTTTTCTCTCCTTCAGGAGCCCCCAAGGGAGCTGCTCTCCATGGGTGTTTTAATCTAAATCATTGTGCTTCCATGCTGGAAGTGTCCCAGTTAGGTGGTGATCCTTGTGCACTCTGAAAAACTTTTCCTGTTTCACACAACATGGATTTTGTGAGAAACTCTGCCTGGAGTGAATGATGACCCCTGTGTCAGCTCATGCTCATGGCTCTCCTCCTCCTCACTCTGGGAGTTCAAACATGGTACCTTTGCCCTGCTGGAAAAAGCAAATACCTGCTGGGTTATTTCAGGCTCACAGCTCGTTCTGTTTATTGTTGTGCTGAGCAGGGAGCAGGGCCATTGTGCCTGCACCAGCCTGTGCTCCTTAGAATCGATCCTGCTGAAGAACACCACAAATCACATTCTAAAATTGTGTCATGCAATAAACAGGGACATTCAGCAGGAGAGAAAGAACAGCCCTTAAAGCAAARCCAGGCACCAGAGCCCCAACTGCCAGCTTGCCACAACTAGAGAAATGAAAGCCAAGACTGAGATATGTTCTGAATCCTCCTCTGCCTGTGTCATTCGAAGCTGATGGTGGCTGGGTGCCCTTCTGGTTGTGGACAGCCATGGCATATGGTTTCTGCTGTTTCTTTGCATGTGGCACACCAGATTTTGGAARGTTTTTTTGAGTCATACCATAGTCATATTTGGGATTTTTTTTTATGCAAGCAGGTGGGTGAAGGGGAGGGATTTGGATAGGTCTTGGGAAAGATTTACCAGGATTCACCAGAAGATACARCGATGGGCTTGGAAAGTTTAATTCTTTAGAATTATTCATCTCCTGGCTGTCATCCAGTATTTGGTATTTATCTTGCTCTGCCTGGAATAATTTCTCTCACTCGGGGCTTGTATAAAAAATGTTTCATTGAGTTCAGAAATCAATGATCAGAAGTGACCATCTGTGACCCCTTAGTAGGCATCTGGATGTGTATTTGCCACTTCTGAGGTGTTGAGATACCACAGCGCTGCTGCTGCTGGGACTACAAGCCTTATCATCAGATATAATAATTCTTTCCAGCTGCACTTGTTGTGTTTTAGTCTTTCCTAAATGAAAATGAGTTCTGCAGGTGGCTAATGCTAGAGGATAATTTGTTTCCGTGCTCGTTTGAAGCCTTGTAGCAAACCCAAAGCTGTGAATAAAAGATGGAAATAAAAGTAGAACGTGATTTCGGGAAAAAACCCTCCATTTTCTGTGCTGGTGAAGTGACTAAGCCGTGTGGCTGCTGATGCAAACCTTTCATCTGCCCAAGGAAAAGGGTTATTATCTTCAGCTGAAGCTGCTGGGGCACTGAGCAGCACATCCAGGCTGATATTTGCATGAGAAACGTGAAGATGAGACTTTGATGTATTTGCAACTTCTGAATTCCCATTATGTTTTTGATTGTACTGCCCCTTGGGAGTGCCTGGGACACCTTTCCTTCGGCTGAGCTGAAACCCAGGAAGGGAATTTCATGCTCTGCTCCTCCACACGATCTTTTCCATTCTGAGATAACTTTACCTCTCTTCTCYTTAGCTGAAATCTGGGAAATACATTAATGACAGCAAGTCAAAGGCCATCAGCCTTCAGGAAGCAGGGAAATGCTGGGAAAGAGAGGAAGAGAGGCTGCATTGCAGACTCCTGGCTGTGTTTTGGGAGGAATCTCTGCAGGTCAGCAGCAGCACCAGACCAGGACAGCCCTGACTTTGCCATGCTGAGACCTTCTGGAATGTTCTCTGGGTAACCCCTCCTGGCTGTGCACCCCTGGGCTTACTCATTAAGAGCTGATGCAAATAATCATCTTGGGGATTTCCAGAAATAGTTTGGGGTTTTTTTCTGTTGATTTGCTTAATAAAGTTTTAGGCTGATCTGGATCAGTTTGCTGGAGCTTCTGTCCCAGGGCCTGGAGGTTTCAGGGTCCCAACACCCACCCAGAGGTCTGGCTGCTGAAATGTCCAGCTTGAGACCACGACCCCTGGGCTGATGGACACCCTGGTGGAACAGGTCCTGTGTCTGATGGTGCCTGCTCCCCGGGATAAAGCCAAAGATGGCATCTTGTTACAAGAAAGGTGGGTACAGAAATGAAAAAAGTTCATAAACGGATGGAAAAGCAGCAGAGTCAGTAGAGGACAGCTCTGATGAAAGTCTGTCCATGGACAATCCGCAATCAGGGACGGGGCAAGGCAAAGATGTGACTGCCCAGGGATCCTCATTAGCTCAGGTGCTCATCAAAACACAATTTAACGCTGGGTGGGGCTTTGTGGRAGAAATGTGTTTCTCTCTGGAGTGTGCAGGAGGCACAGCCATTMCTCTGGGCAGCCTCAGTAATCGAGCCATGCATCAGTAATTACTCTGTGGGCAAGTTCACTTAATTAAGCCCACTGAGGGGATGCTCTCACAGCGTGATCATTGCCCTTTACACTCCCACACACACAGGAGGAAGATCATGCTCAGAGGTCTTTTCATTTTCTTTTAAATAGTTGRATGTGAACCCGGAAAGAAAATTATTTCCTTGTTGCCAATCTGTTTATCTGGTCAAATAATCCCGGTGTATTTAAATAAGGGGGAGTGGTGAGCATAAACAGTCATTTTTTGTGGCCACAGTGGTTCATGGCTTGGCCTCTGGCTTTTCAGAACTGTTGAAATCTGAGCTCTTGTGTTTTCCTCCTACTTCTGTGGAAGCATTGGGTCCCAAATGGCAAATGCAGGATYTCCAAAGTGCATCTTTGCCTTGGAAAGTAACTTCAAAGGGTGCAGACCCCCAGCAGGACTGGGGATTCAGGTGGTGCTGCTGTTCCCTGCTACAGCCTCATTGGKTGGAAAACACAGAAAAGGCCTGAAACCAGAAAGATTTGGATTTTCTTTGTTTTTGTTCTCCTTTGAAAGAAAGACTGTTGTTTTGGAATGAGATAATTTATGTGCAATCTGCACTATGCAGAAAAAATTGTTTAACACAGAAACATTTAATAACTTCTTCATTTACACTTAAACTTCATTATATTCTGCTTAGTGGGGTTATGRCTTCAGTAAGCTCTTGAATTAGTCATATTAATGTAATAAAAAAAATTGAACGATAATTCACAGCCAAGTGTTCTGGTACTTGAAAGACTTTTTTTTTTTCCCCCTGAAAACATGAGAACAAGTTGTTGTGATTTTTCTTTTTAGCTTATTGTTGTGCACAGGAATGTTGAATGTTTTGCATCTGAAAAGAAATTGGTAACTAATGCTCACCTAAATGGTGGGGCTGTGGCTCTGTGTCAGCGATGTTCCCAGCAGGCACATTCCTGGGGGATGGAARCAGCCTGCTCAAGTACCACTGATTTCTCCTTACAGTTTTTTCATCTGAACATTATCATATTTTTTTATTAAGTCAGCTTGTGACTTCAGTAATTCCTTTCATTAGGCTTATTCTTTAAGCGAGATGGCTTAAAATTAAAAGCAACTTCTCAGCCGAGTTAGCATTCAAGCACAATTAAGTTAAATCACACAATGGCAAGATATGAGGAGATAAAAGACCAATTTTGGCAGTAGCAGATCAATTATTACAATGCARAATCACAGGGAATACAATAATAGATTTTTTTTTCTCAGTAACATGTCCTTGCTGCAAACCCATAACCACGTCAGTAGGTGTTTATAAACAATAACTGTCTTCTGAAAAATATTATTGCTACACTTTGTGGGTGATGCTGATGTAGAAGCTCCACTTATGCTTGTGCCTGGAAGCAGAGTTGAGTTCCCAGGCTGTGTGCTGGAGAGAGCTTTGGTGAACCATCCTGGGGCTGKCCTGGGGCTGTGCCAGTGCTGGAAATGCCTCTGTGGGGTCTCACCTGCAGAATTCCTGTGCTGCAGCTCCGTGCTGCCATCAGTGCCCGAGTGCTGTGCCCTCTGTGGCTCCGTTGCAGTGGTTCGTGAATTCAGTGGGTTTGGCCATGAGAACACCCAGTCAGGAAAGCTGAGCCCACTGCATCCCCAGGGGAGTTTGTAGGATTCAGTGAAGTAAATCCAGGGTTTGAGGAAGATAAGTCTCCAAGAGAATGAAGATAAAGTAGTGCAAAAGCTCCTTTTGCAGAGAGGCGCGTGCCGCCCACCCCATCGACCACCCCGAGTGTCCGGCACCACCGGGGTCTGGAGACAAGAGGTGACATTTCACACCATGACAGACATCACTGACCCCAAAGGGGAYGGGATTCACGTGCTTTGACAGCAGGAGACAGTTTGGGAGGCACAGTTCTGTCAGGCAGCACCTCGTGAGCCAGAGATGGTTGTGTTTGCCTCAATTTGGGGATCAAGGCAGGGCTGCAGGAGGTTCTGGCAGTGAAAGCCCTAATCCACTTATGCTGGCAGGTTAGACCGAGCAGGGATGAGTTTAGGTGACGAAATAACTTTCCAGGGTATAAATGGATTGATAAAATATAATTCTATTAAGAGATCGTTCCAGTCCTTGAATGGCACTAATGATTGTGTGGGAATCGGAGGCACAAAGAGATTAGCAGCAATCTTTATTTCCCAGGCAGGTTGTCTGTCGAGATGTTGTTACATAAACTAAAYGTTCATGTGCTGAGAAGCAATTGTGCAATTTTGTCTGGAGGGAGTCCCGGGCAAGAGCTGCTTCGTAAGGGCAGAATTAGCAGAATTGGTCCATCGAGACAAGTACATTTTGCAAATTTTTATTCTGAGTAAATGGGAACAAACACATTTCTGTGCCATATTGAGGGCCTCACGAGGGTGTCAGCAGGCTGGGTGTTTGTGRGTAAGTCAGAGGAGTTGATGTGCCAGGTGTGCTGTGTCCCCTTGGGCAGAGGTGCCCCCATGGGGGGATGTACAAGTACCCATTTTCCTCTCAGGGAATATCCAGAATAACTTGTGAACCTGTTCCAGCTGCACAGATGCTGAAGATGCAGCAGGGTGTGGATGCCCTGAGTGGCCCCAACCTTTCTCTTCTCCACAGGCTGTCCCCACCAGTGGCTGGGGAATGTGAGGGTGTGGGGGGTGTTGCTGGAAGGCATCTGGGGTTAAGGCCACAGGAATTCTAACTGCAGCCTTCATCTCTCCTTTACATTAAAACTGTCTCTCTTTCTTTCTCTCTCTTTTTTCCTGCTTCCTCCCCTGCCTCGTTCTCCCCCTCTTCCAGCAATGTGGACACCAAGGAGCTGTGTGGTGAGTGCAGTCCCTGTTTTTTGGGTAAAAGCAGTGATTGTGTGCATGAAAACCATCAAAAAAACAAATGAAACCCAGCCTGGAGCTCGCAGTGCTGCAGCAGCTGTGGAACTGGGGGATCTCAGCCCTGCTTGCCCCTTATTCCACAGCAAAACTGGCAAAACTTTTTTCATTTTCTTGTAACACAAATGGGGTCAGAGCTAAGTGAAGCACATGAATGCTGTTCAGTGACAAGCTGGAGTTTAATTTCTGGAGATGTCGTGGCTTCCAGCTTYGCTCTGAGCTTCAATAAACCCAGATCCCTCTGCAATACCTGTAACATGTTTCTCCCTAGGCCAACCTTCGTGTTTCCCAGCAGGCTGCCTGAGGGATGCACACCTCTGCTGTACCTCCCACAGCTTGCTGAAATTAAAGGAAAGAATAAGAGAAAATCTGTGATAATATTTTGTCCCACACCTTGACCAGAAAGGGAATATTTCCTGCTGGGTTTTCTTGGCTCAAGCTGCTCACTCAGGTGTATTTTTCCACGAATGCTTGATATTGGGAAATATTTCCTGCACCCCAGCTTTTTGGGAGGAGATGTGAAGAGAGGTGTGTGGCCTTGCAGAGAGCTCCTCCATCTCTTCTCATTTCCTCCAGCACCAGGATGCAGAAGAACATACAAAGACCTCAGCAGGTCTTCACCATTTCCCTTCATCACTTTRCCACTAATGACAGCTTTGCTAGTCTGGCTGGGATGGGCTGTGCAGCTGGAGATGCAGTTCCTCCTCATTCCTGATGCTTTAGAGACCTCTGTCCATGGCAGGGGCTGTGCCTGACCAGGACATTGCCCACAGTTTCTCTCCTCCTTTCTCAACCCCTGCCCACAGCATTCTGAGCATCCAAGCTGGCAGGAAAAGCAGCAACATTTCCCCTTCCCACTGGTTATTCYTGCTTGTCATTGCTTTGGTATCCAAGAAATGCAGAATTCCATGAAATCCTCTTGGTTTGCTGATGATGTGATGGGCTGGTTCCCATCACTCCTTTCTTATTGCACCAGGTGTCCTTGCCAGCTGACCCAAGAAATCAAMCCCCCACAGCCTGTACCACCAGGAAATCCAGGGGTAACACTGGCACTGCTTGACCCCACACAGCCTTCTCCATCACTGATAAAATCAGAAAATTGTGTGGCTTCACCCAGCGTGATCCCATCTTGCTGCTGCTCCCAGAGGTGAAGCTGCCAGGAGAGAAGGGAGATAAACCCACCACCTCCTGTGGAAAGCTGGGGGAAGCTGGAGAAAGGATCGATCAGCACGAGTGCCTGCCTAGATCTTTATCTGCTGAATGCCTGCTCTTGCCTGTGATTTCTAATTTGCTTGCTTCTCTTCTAAGTTTTGAACATAAAACCYCAGCCTGTCTAAATGGGAGCTGTGGTGCCTCTCTTGAAATGGGTTGTGTGTTATAAGATGTTGAGAGCATCTTAAAAGGTATTTCTTGAGCCCTGCAGCTTCCCATGAATAAATAATGCTAAACCAGCAGAGCTGAATACTTTGTTAAAGTCAGCTCTGTTCCCCTCCCATGTGCTCCTTGGTCAGTCTCAAGGGCTGTGCTGTGCCCACAACAGCTYATTTCTCCTAAAATAGATGGGTCCATCTTTTTATATCAGGACTTATAAGATGTCTTTTCCTTTCAGATCTGCTCATTTTTATATCCCAAGTAGGAAATAAAACACAAACAAACAGACYGCAATGAGAATAAGCAGTTTGGCTTATCATGGAACAGCTGCTGTCAGTCATGCTGTGACATTCCGGTTTCTGCCAAAACCTTCTTTCCTTTGGATATGTTCTCAGACTGTAAATAGCTATAGGCACTTCTAATTAAGCCAAGAAAAGCTAATTAGTGAGGTTGTTTCCTGAAGTTTGTGTCTAGCTGCACTCCACAGAGATGTCACCTCMGTGTGAGACTCCACGTCCTCGTGCTGAGGAGCGGCGCCGGTGGCTTTTGAGGAGCAGCTTTTTGCTGCACTCTGTGCCTGTCACCAGAAACAGGGAAAGGATAAGGATGGCACGGAGAAAATGTGCCTCTGTCTCTGTGAACACATGGATTGGGGCCCAGCTTGAAGCTCTGGGCTCTTCCTTTCAAGACATATTTTACTTGCAGAAGCTTGTTCAGCTTGGGCTGAGGTGCAAATGTGATAGGAATATGTGGAAAGATGTGAGGCCAGTCTCAGCTCAYATAAACTGGGGTGAATGGGGGGGCATTTGGATGCTCTGAGTGACAAAGAATGTCAAGGGAATGGAAAGGGGATTTCYTTTCAGACTTCTCCCTCCATGCCAGCAGTAGGAGGGAGAGAGACCATACACAATCAAATGCAGAAGTAGGCACAGAAATAAAAATCCTGAGAAGTTATTTTCAGTGGGAGCTACTGGGTTTCACATCTCCTTTTTGCAATGGTCCCAAACTTCATGGCAATCACACCACTTCCCATCCCTGCAGGACAAGTTGTGACTTTGAGGGTATAGAGTATAAAAACACACCTGGAACCATCCTTTCAGGTTTATCCCACCACCAATAACAGATCTAAAAACACACCTGGAACCATCCTCTCAGGTTTATCCCACCACCAATAACAGATCTTACTGTGCCATGTAGCCTCAAGTTACACAAACATATTCTCACCAGGTTTCTCTTGGTTTTCCCAGAATATTTTGCCGACCATATGGGAGACTATGAAGATGTTTTGGCCTCCCTGGAGATGCTGAACCTCTCCATCCTGAAGGCCATGGACTACACCAAACGGGTGAGTGCTGCTTCCTGCGCCTCGAGTTCCTCAGGCTCAGAGAGGGGTCAATGTTACATTAACAGACCACATCARTCTGAAGGTCCTCATCCTCTCCAGCAATGCTCTCCTCCTGCTCTGCAGACACCACAGCCACTGGGTCTCTGGGGTGGGATTTGGAATGCTAGAATTGTTGTTAGCATCTCTGAGAGGGCTTTTGGAAACTTCCTGTTCCAGAGCTGCTTTGAAATCCAGCATCCCGCCTTCCAAATACAGTTGCTCACGTGTGAAGCTGCTGGGTTAGAAACTGGAGGGCTGAGTGTTTGAAGGACCACAGGGGAATCATGCAAGCACCAAAACCAAGACATAATGCCCTGGTTTATGTGTGCAAAGTAGCCCTGAGTTCTTAAAAAAAAATCCATCATGTGTATCAATGATACTGGACTGTTATGGATGGTGACACTGATCAAGAARCATATTGAAGTTCATTTATGAAACCTAGAAAATCTGAGCTGATGTACCATATAAACATCCCTGCTGAGAGAAATGTTTATGGAGCTTTAGTTCCTCTGAAATCATTTTCCTGTCCTTCCACACCACTTAATAGTGYGCCTGGGCTGTATCAGTGATATTTATTGCCTCAGGATAATCAATCCCTTYTCCCACTTTCAATCACATTTGCATTGTTCTTTTGAGCCACAATGAATAAAAAGTAGTTTTGTTCTTCACTGGTAAGGCAGTAAGGCAGTACACTGAGGACCAAGCCAGGGAGGAAGGTTTTGCTTTTTCCAGGCGGGTGTAAGGATTTCCCAATCCAGCTACAGCCCTCCTGCAAGCAATCCAAATTGAAATCTCCCTTCCATTTATCTTTGAAGCTGAAGGAGAAACTCAAATGACTCCACATTAAGGAAGTGACAATGATAAGAARTTTTAGGAGTTAGAGTGGGAAACGGCAAATTTTTCTCCCCTCTTGCTGCTGAGTAAAGAGCCTGATTTCCKTGGCTTGATCAAAATCCATCATTTTCAATGTTTGTGAGGAAGGCAGCATGGAAAGTGAAGGCACATATTTAACATGTTCATGTCTTGCCATAACAAATTAAAGGCAAAGWTCTTTGGCCAAGCACTGATATGTCTGCAGCGTTAGTGAATCTTTATCAAYATTATGAAAGGATAAAAAGAACCAGGACAACAGGAATAGTTAATTTCTTATGATTAAGTTTCTGTGTCTGTTCATATCTCATTTATATTCATTATTAGCAATTTTCATGACCATCAGGTTTGCCAACTATATATTTTAAATAGATGTTAACATGCTAATAGAGATCTTAGTAATTCATTCCAGCTKGCTGTTCGTGATGCCTTCCACCATTGCTTTTTCAATGTGATGTGAATATACATGACTAATCCTTCCTAATATTTTGCAAGAGGAAGATGGTTTATTCCCTGCTTGTAAATTAGGCATCTGAGCATTTGGGTATTACCTCGCATAAGGCATCTGCAGCAGAAGGAGGGTGGATATTCATAATCCCAATCTACTCATAAGAAGAACAATTTTCTCCATCCTTGATTCAGCAAATCGTGGCAGGATTCATCTGCTTTAATTGAAACAGGTCAAGGTTATTTGCCTASAGCTGAGCTGGTCACTTCCATCATGATTTTGTGGAGAGAAACAGGGAGATSTGGAGCACTGGAGGCATCTTCCTCCTGTGACACAAGGATCACAACACTCTTATCTCAAATGCAGGCAGTTCCCAAGCCAGTTGAGGGAATGCTGCCCCAGCATCCTCCTATGCCCTTGTTTTATCTGCCCATGGGGTGTGTTGCTCTTCMCTGCCTGGCAGATTTTTTGGCAAGGGAACAAGCAGAGCAAGACTCCATCACAGAGAGGAGCTGGCAAGGAWGTATTTAATGAAAAACAGTTCCCCGCTGTGATTTTGTGAACAAAGTGGTACAAACCTCATCAATGAATTATTCAAAGGCARGCACTTTGTTCAGGTAAAGAAGCAGGGGAAAAGAAAACCCAACAGAAAACAAGCTGTTGTGGGTGGCAGAGAAACTCATCTGCTGTGTTCAAACAGGATACCAAGTTTGGTTTGGAAGGAACTTGAAGCTCATCGGGTTCCACCCTTTTGCCGTGGACAGGGACACCTTCCACCAGACCAGTGAAGCTCAAAACCCTGTCCAGCCTGGCCCTGGACACTTTCAGGGGTGGGGAAATSTCCTTCTGCTCCATCTCCTTCTTGTGTAATGCTGTAACCAAGGGCCCCATGCTGATGGGGTAGCAGCATGTTTMAAAGATTCACACATTTAATGTATATTTTAGAAACACTGGAGGAGGGGAAAGATGGCCAAAGCAGCAGGTTTTGGTAGGGTCAAGTGTGRTTTTGTGCCCCCTGATGCTCGAGCCTGTCCCTACACCCATTCTTGTGGCAAAGGGCTGGGTGATGATGCTGAGCATGGAGTATTGCGAGCAAACTGCTTTGCTTGTGAGCTGCTCCTGCTTCTCCATAATAAAATACACATTTTATAGGCTGGAGAGAATTATTGATCATTCAGGAGCGTTCCTATTCCCTCCCTTTCAAACAATCTATTCAGGGCAAACAATAAATGAAGCYTAACCTTCTTCTGAGCTGTCTTTCTGAGAAGAGGTGCCAGCTGACGAGAGGGCACGGAGAACCATGGCATTTAATTGCTGTTTAYGTTTCTCACCTTAAAAGACAACTGATTATTTCTTGCCCATGCAAAGAGAAAGCAGCAATTATCTCRTGCTGGAGGAGCTCGTAAAGTATCAGCAGTAATTAGATTCAGCAGTGGAAGGTCTCACACAGCAAAACAAAATCTGTCATTGTAATTATTTTCCGATACAGTGATGTCCGTGGCACGTTGGAATGACTGCCGGTGACGATTGGAAATGCAAAGTTAAATTGGAGAGAAAGGAAATKAACTTTTGGGTTCTAAATAAAGCTGGCGGCAGGAGATGTTCTTATATAACTCTCTTTTACTGTTCTGTGGTGCAGTCAGCAAACAGCAAAACCAGCCTGAGAGGGGAGGACGTGGTTTGTGCCCGGTGTTGGAGGGTGTGAGTGGAGTGGGGAGCAGGGAGAGTAAAGCTATGTTGGTGCTGTCCCTGCCCCTCGGTCACTGGCTCCCCTGCCTCKGGGGACAGAGGGGACAGTGCCCAGCCAATGCTCCCACCATCCCTGCCAGATCCAGGGTGACAAGGGAAGTGCCCAGGGATGGCACCAGGCAGTGGCTCCCACTGCACAACCCCTCACCCAGACAGCCCGGGAAATGGGACTCAGCTTGGTAAAAACCAGTGTGGGACCAACAGAGAGGCTCAATCAGCCCTGCTCCTGTCAGGTCCAGCTTCCACTGCCWGCTGGGATTGCTCCTGCTCCCAGCTTCTGCCAATTTAGCATTTTGCAGGACTGACCATGGAAACATCAGCAAGGCTGACCTTAACCGGTGAGGCAAACTTTAAAAGCAAGCTGCAAAGAAATCCAAAAACTGCTGAGTGATGAACGTGTTCAAGGATGAAGCAAGTCAGGTTTAAAATCAAATCATTCCTTCCTGGGGATGCTCCTGTTGGGCAGCAGAGAGGTCCAAGRAGCACTGGTGGCTGACCTTGGTACAGGCCCTGTCCCAGATGGAAGGAGAGTGCTTGGAACGCAAAATGACCCAAAAACTGGAGCTGAAAATGCAAGTTGCCATGCACAGGCTGGAATGAAACTGGCTTCAGGGAAGAGTGGGGTAGAGCAGGAGAGATTTATGGAGCAGGCCTGAGGGTCTGAGGATGGCCCTGGATCAACCTCTGCTTGACATTCAGCATCACCTTTGGTCCTGGAGAGCAAAGAGAAGTGAAATACGGTGTTTTAGTCCTTGCTTGATCACTCAYAGCTCCACTGCCACTCTCTGTTATCTCATTAATGGGCCTGGAGAGGAAATACAACCAAGTGGTGACATAACACACACCCCTGAGAGCCCTCTCATGTCAGGGTGCCAAACACCCCCAGTGCCTCATGGACTGTACCCAAAGCAGCTGCAAACTCATTTTCCCCTGAGAATCATTATTTAAATGAGAGAATACAAAAGCCATAAACGAAAAACCAAATGTACTGACCTTCAACAGCAGCTGCTGCTGCCCCAGCAGCCCTAGAGAGCTCAGAGCTATCTGCATATAGGTGAATAGGTTTGCATGTTATTTATSAGTTAAATTGTCCCTGCAGCAATCCACTCTTTTTGTCTGTGCCTTATGAGGTGTAATTGCAGTGAACAGGAGGTCTGGGCTCCTGGGGCTCCGTGGAGATGCTGCAGCAGAGTGTCCATGGGTGTCCCCCAGCTCTCAGCAGCAAACTGCAAACTGCTCTTGTTTGAGCAGCTCAGTTACAGCCCCAGAGCAGCAACCATCTGCCAGCAGCCTTGGATGCTAAAAATGGTGAATGGTATTTTTTTATTTTATAGCACAGCCCAGATCAGCAGTATAGAGTGCTCTTATTTGCATTCTTACCTGCCAAGCTTAAGCTTGCCAAAAGTGATATTGCTCTTTTCTGAACGATGACACCTCGAGATAAAATAGAAAGTAGAAATAATCCTCAAAGAGAATCTTTTCCTCCCGTCCTCCAGCTAATCYTTCATCTCAGCCTTTCACTTAACCTGAGCAGTTTTTTTCCTGTTCTGCTGAATGAACTTGGTGCTCACATTGAGGGTGTTGGGTTCCTTTCCTGGGGGCTCAGAGCATTGTCCATCCTCACCTTTGCACCACCTGCCCTGGTGGGGAGGGAGTGGTTTTTGGAATTTYCAGCAGTTTTGTTTTCCTGTTCTTGGAAGGGTGATTTTATGATAACACAGCAGCCCTGAAATGCTGCTATGATGTAGTTAAAGGTGTAATCATGGTGAATGGCTGTGGCTGAGCAAAGAAAAGAGTGGTGATGGGACCATGAATTGGTAAAGGTTGAATCAATTCTCTATGTGTTTTGAATGACACATTTCTGAACAATTTCTGTATGAATTTCCACAGCGAAAACCAAATGTTGATTTTTGGAAGAGTGATGGAACTTTATAGTTGAAGAATAATCTGAAAAGAGGTGCATTTGTTTAGCTTCTCAGAAGGTTTTTCTGCAACTCTTCTCTGAAACTGATTTAAGAAAATATTGCTCCACAAATTAAAACAAAATGTGCTGCTTGAGTTCTGCAGGAACTGAATTCTCCCCAACTTTTCTGTTCAGACCATAAAGTCTCTTCTCCATACRATGCCATCCGGAGTGATTTTCTTGCCAGCTCTGCAGGGCTGTGCCTGAGATCCAGCTGGGCTGCCAGACTGTGGGGAGCAGGGACTGGCAGGGAGATGAAACTTGAGGTCTCTTTTGGAATTTAATTTTAGATTAAGATCCTCATTCGCCGCTCTTCTGCTTGTCTGTCACTGCAAAGTTCTAAGTCCATGTCTCTCCATTCCCTCTGAAAAGGAAGAGCATCAAGAGCATCAAGACCTCTGGRGGTCTTGCTTGTGCTGTCCTGGCTSCAGCTGTCGTGCACCTCCTGTAGGATGTGGTTTCCCTYCTCTTGCCTCTCGTTTTAAGTCTGTTGCTCCTGGCATTTAGGTAAATTATGTGGTGATAAATCCCCAGGTGTCGATGCTGTTGATTTTCTCAACAGTCCAAGAGCAGCTTTGAAGGAGCCACCAAAGGAAAGGCAGAGAGAGACTCAAAGCACCAGGAGCTGGCACAGCCAGGCTGAGCCTTCAGCAGCTTGACCATCCCACCCTGCTGCCTCTGCAGAGTAGGTTCTGCTTGGAAAACAAAATCYRCTCTTTCCTTGGAARACTGAAATAAAATGTKTATTAAAYTGCTGCCTTGGGGGTWCYAAGGACAGCTCATTAKGAACTGGTGTGAAGCAAAAGGCTGMTTAGAGCCAGGGTGCTCAGGAGCAGGAGGCCACAATTCCCAGGCTGTTGTTTGCTGCTGGGTGAGCAGAGGTGCCAAGGATCCATGTACCAGATCCCCCTCATCCAGGGGATGTCATGGCACATCCATGGGCCAGCAGAAACCCACCCCTCACATCGTGTGGCTGCTAAGAAATGATGGCACTCCAGTGCAGGTTCTCCAGCAGTGAGAATAGAGAAGTGCTGTGATAAATTGCTTGGGAAGGGTCCGTGGCAAGAGACCTTCAGCACCAGTAAAGGTTAGCATGAGCTGAGAAGGGTCCAACACTGAGGTTTGCAAAAGGAGGATTTTATAGCAAAGGAGTTTCAAAAGCCATATGATGCTGTTGTCATATTCTTAATCTGAACAGGTGTCTCATTTGGCTTTTTAGAGCTGTTTTGAGAAGGCTGAGGGTCTTTCATATGGTAATGCTTTCATTTATCAACCATTTAAATGGCTGTTTTCTTCAGGTTTCTCCTACTGATTATGTGCCAGGCAATCAGTTTTGGGTCCCTGCTTTGGAAGGGATTTGAGAGTCAGGGGGAGGGAAAGGAGCAAGAGGCAGGTCRGAGAGTTATTCTAATTACAAGAAAATATCTCTTGGAAGCAAACAGGCAATTATGAGAAACAAATTTAAATCAGCCACTCAGAGGTTACAGTGCAACACATGCCTGGTTTTTAAAGGGCTGGGTGGGTGGAAAAGAACCTCTCCATCACCCCAGGGTGAGGCTTGATGGGTGTTTTATGTTATGGCAATAGGTTTGTTGTTGAGTTTTGTTTTTCTAACTGGAGARAAAGTGTGCATGAAACAAAATTGCCTTTGGTTTCCAACTGAAAAACATTCTCAGTTTGGYGGCATCACTCTGTGGGTGTGCTTGGACTGTGGTTATTAACAGTTTCAGAAGTCATCAGTGCTCCCAGGCGTGGTAATTTCCAGCCAGTTTGGACAATCCCACTGAAAACCAGCACTGGGGAGCCCTGTGGGTCAGGTTGTAACCTTGTGAGGCAAAGGGAACGTGTGGGGTGGTCACAGTGGGTCTCTGAGTCTGTAGGTGGTGCCAAATAATCTGTATTTTACATCCTGTAGTCTTAATGAGCTGAATAGTCACCTTTAAAAATGCCAGCAAAGAAGCTTTGGGATGTTCAACAGCGTGGAAACCCTCCCTCTCCAGTATTTGATACCCACAAGGACATGGCCAYGAGAGCCCAGTTTTAGGTATTCACTTGCAGTGTGTGCTGAGCARAGCTTGCCCTGGTCAGCAACCCCAAGCACTCAACAGCATCAAAATCCCAGCCATGGTTTGCACAGGTAACACATCCCAGGGGTGTTCTCTTAATCTGTGCCAGAATTTGGGCAATTTTTAGTGGCTGCATAGGGAAATGAAAAGCTGGAAGAGCAGTGGTGGGGCTTTGAGCAGACTGTGCCCCTGTTTTGGCTGCCCCTGTGTGTGAGAAGGGGCCCTACAGGCACATGAAAACCTGTGCTGTGAGGGAGGGGGGTGAATTTGGGGCTTGGATCTCAGCCCTGGGCGATATTTCCCCAATAAAGCAAGCTGTCATTTTCCCACTCTTCTCTCATTTTTCAATGTCTCCRTCTCACGTCCTGGTTTGTCAAACCATGATGCTTTCTGAGGCTCTCCTGAGAGCCTTCAGCACAGAAAATCTCAAGGCCATCCTTTCAGTGAGGCTTTTACTCTTGCTGCTCATTGTAAACACTCACAGCCACCTGTTTGCAGCAGCAGAGGTCAAGGCCAGGCAGCTCAGTAAAGAGTCTGCCTGGAAATGATGGATGGAAAAGAGCAGGATTGGAGATGTACAAAGCAGCTTCATTGAGCAGCAATTGTTATATTATCTCCATAAATATTTTAGCTTCTCAAGCTAAGCAAGGAGGATATAACTCTTCAGGGTAGAATTATTAAGCCCAAACCTCATTAAATCTCACTAGGACAGTCTGACAAATGTTTTAATAAGACAATGGGAAGGATTCCTTTATAGCTGGTCTTTTTAATGGTTTGTTTTTACAGCCCTGAAGAAGACACGTGCTAGAGGAGAGCCTTTTTGCTGAAAAAAAAACCCCTAAGCACATGCGTTTCTGACTCAGCTCCTGAGAGCCAATATCACAGCTGGGCTGGCAAATGGCCAGTTAGTTAAATGGGAGAAAAAAAATCACTGTTGTTTTGATTTCAGAGCTATTTGACTTACTGGCCTGCCAAAAAGCACCAGATCTTCGCAAACACCCCAATATTCTGTGCACTGGCTGGAGTAGATTTGTACCCAACATCCATCCATCCATCC
>NW_026623272.1:586425-673383 GCF_030028575.1 Malurus melanocephalus | reverse complement strand
GTATGTGGGGAGTTCGTCTGATTTAAATGAATGTGTGAATCCCCTGTATGATTTTCCTAAAGCTGAACCAAGATTATGGTCTGGAGTCAGGTTGTAAAAAATCCAGACCCCAAGAGGCAGCAGTCTGAGCAGGGCTGGGTGTGAGAGTTCATCTGTAATTACAGCACAGGGCCTGATTAACATATTCACATTCTCATCATGGGCAGAGTGCCAGCAGGGCCATCCCCACGGGGAGCAGCCGAGGAGGGGGCAAAAGAAATGAGTTTTGATTCCAGGAGATGATGGATGGGGCACCCTGCATGGCAGAGAGCCTCAGCATCACCATCAGCACGTTGTGCTTCGCCATCCACCGAGGGTGTCATGCATGTCCCCCAGAAACGCTGTGGCTGTGATGGGAGAGGAACAAGTTTTCTTGTGTTAGAAATCATTAACTGCTGCTAATTGAGTGCTCAAGAAGCCATCAAGAAACTCCTGCTTCCATAYCAAACCAGGGGTGAGAAATCAGCCCTGTGATCAGTTTCCCCAAAGGGTTTTTCCATCAGCTCATTCTTCTTTTATGATTTAATATGGGAGATAAAGGCCCTCTGGGTTCTTGCAGAGCTGCTCCAGTTGCCATGGAAATAACCCTTGTTAATAGTTTCACCATAGAACAGAAATAATTTGCTTTGGGGAGCTCGGGGTGCTCGTGTTGCGCTGCTGCGTGTTCAGATATCCAGCGGTGCTGGGACCACTCCCGGCCCCTGAGTGTGGTCACTGCTGATGGAATGCCGGGAGCCAGGGGCATCTGTCCCTGTCTCATGGCTCCAAAAATTTGTGAGTCGCTCCCAGAGGAGTCCCCTGCCAGGAGGTGCCAGCACACCAGGCCAGACTGCCCAGCAGGGTTTGCCTGGGCAATGGGCTGTCCCAACAGACACTGATGGCTTGGAGTCGGCAAAAAAGTGGCACTGGCAAGCTTGTGTTTAGGGGAGCCTTTTTTTCACAGCAAATATTTTCAGCTCTGATGCTGAGTGAGTGGTTGGCTTCAGCCAGACCTGGTGAGGTCARTAGTTACTGGGCTGGCCTTGGTCTGGTTGGACTGGGGCCAGATGAGTTCAGCTGGTTGGAGTGTTGACATTGAATCAAGGCTGGATTGGTTGGGTCAGTGTTGGCCAGGCTGTGCCAGTGCCCACGCAGTCGTGGCAGTGTCCCTGCTCTGCTGGTGACTGTCAGGAGGCGCAGGAACAGGGCTGTGCCAGGGGCAGGGCTGTGCCAGGGGCAGGGCTGTGCCAGGGGCAGGGCTGTGCCAGGGACAGGAGTCAGCAAGGCTGTGCTGGGAAAGGGGCCCTGGCTGCTTCATGCAGATCACTCGTGCTATTAAAACATTTTTATGTGTTCTCTGTCTTGAAAAGGTTTGAGTTACCCTGGGAGCTTCTGCCACTCAAACAGCACATTGAGCCCTGCTAATCACCCCAAACCCCTTTAACTCTAGCGCTGGGTTGGCCATTCTGCTCTGGACTAGGGCACTACATAACGTGCTGAAACTCCCCGAGCAGGGATCTCCAAAGTACAGGAGGGGCCACTTTTCACACCTGCACCCTCTGGCTCTTGCCCTGCAAGGCAATAGCAAAGTAATTTAGGATCATACTAAAGAGAGCAGCTACGGGCTTAGGGGARCACCCTTTGGGATCACATTGCAGGRACACAAAGGGGAGCAGTCTGTKCATGGGGTGCTGGGCGGGTGCTGCCCTGGCTGGGTCCCGGTGGTGCTGCGGGGACAGCGCTGGCACTCACCGTGCTCACCCTGTGCCTCTGCAGGTGTACGAGAGCGGCAGCAACGTGGACCAGTTCGTGACYCGCTTCCTGCTGAAGGAGACGGCCAACCAGACCCAGTCCCTGCTCAGCTCCGTGGAGAGTGCTGTGGATGCCATTGATGAGCAAACCAACCCCGCCAGGTCTGCGGCGCTGCCAGCTCCCCTGGTGCAGGAGGGAGGACGGGGAGGAGGAGGAGGAGGAGGAGGAGGAGGAGGAGGAGGAGGATGCTTTCATGGGGTGAGGGAGGTGCAGCAGTCACCGTGCAGGAGCAAAGGGGAGCTGGGCCACTGGCTACCTTTCTGCTTGCCTCCCTTCTCATTCCCTGAACTCTGAGGGCTTTTCTCCACCTCTCYCTCCTGCCCTGTTCCTTACTGTCCTGCAGACCCCAGGGTCCCCCATAACACGAGCRGTGTGGGGGGATGCAAACAAGGGACAGCACCGCTGGGTGCACAGGGACCCACCGGTCCCACSCAGGGCAGAGAGGTGGCTGTGCCTGAGGTGTGCTGGGGACAGCCACCGGGGCAGCTTCCCGTGCCAGGGATGCTGTCCCTCCTGCTGGAGCAAGGGACAATCAGCGAGTGCAATCATCCAGAGGAAAATGGGGCTTGTGCACTGAGGATAGGTGGCACTGTCCTCTGGTGTCATGAGGCACTGTCCCCATCCCAGCCACCCAGCTAAGGTTGGGCCTTGCAGAAGGTTTCCCCAGTGCTGCCAGGGTTAAATTATGAGGAGTTCCCAGCAGCATAGGTTAAAGCTCAGCACAGCCCCTCAGTGTCAGTGTCACTCACCTGCCCAGAGTGCCACCAGCTGTAACCAGAACAGGGTGCTATGGAAACCGTTTGTCAGATGTTTGAGGAACAAACCCCTCTCCTGCCCTTCCTTCATGCCAGGAAGCCTCAGGATGCTTGTAGGGGGATGTTTTGGCTTYCCCAAGCCATGGGTGGGCAGAGGGGCCCATGGACCTCAGAGAGTGAGAATCCCAGCTCCCTCCGAAGACACCACTCCCTGGCACACGGTGAGACTGAGCAGCCCTGCCACCATCTCACCAGCTTTTCTAGGAGCAATGCTGTGGGTTTCACCATCTCACATCTCTTTCTTCTCTTTATTTTGTGGCAAACCATGTACAAAAACAAGTAGGAGCTCCTGGGAAGCAATGAAAAGGAAACAACCCCAACACCAGGCAGAGCAATTGGAGCCCATGAAAGACTTTGCTGACTTTCATTTGCTGATGTGTGGGCCCAGAYCATAATGGGGAGTATTGTAGCTGTTTTCTCACCAAGACAATAGCTAAAAAGAAAAATAAATCCCACAAAAAAAATTATCTCCTGCATCTGCATGAAGACAAAGAAGTGGCCTAAAAAGCACCAAAATAAAGGGCTGTAGAACAAAGTGCAAAGGCAGAGGTCCTAGCTTGAGACAGCTCATTAAACTGTGATTAAAATAAATATCTGTCTGTTTTTGCCTAATTTCCTGTCTATTGACAGGAGATTATCCAGGACCAGCAGCGGGATAATTACATAACCTGTAGCAAAGGGATGYTCCTGCCACCTTTATTGTTGTTCTTGCTTCCTTATCTTGGAGATGTTCTTTGGGACCAGATCCGCACACTGTGTTCCTGTGTACAGTGGAGCCCACGCTGGCTGATATTCAGGGTAGCTGGGGAAGGAGCACCTGGGGCTGTGCTCTGSAGGATCCAGGTGCCAGGGGAGGGACAGGAGGGCAGGGAGATGCTGGCTGGTGTGGTGCCCATTGGCTMCAGGGCACTCAGCATGTTGTCTCCAGCTGGGAGCTGCTTGACTGAAAAAAAGATACCAAGAGGAGCCAGGGCTCCCAGGCAAATCTGTCAGCAGTCAGCTGGCACAAAGCTGCTCTCGCTGGAAGGAAACACCCTGAGCTGCTCAGCCTCTCCCCATGTGGCTCAGGCTTCCTGTTGGCGAGAAGGAGAGGGTCATTCTTCCCCAAACCCATTCCCATGTCACACACTGGATGGCAGCTGCAAGCCCTCGTGAGGATGGCAGGGCTTAGCAGTCCCTCTGGCTTGCAAATAAATGAGATCCTGGGAGGAATACTGAGGATCTGGGGCTGGATGCTGGGTTATGGATGCTSCATCTGTGGAAGTGTTTAAGGACAGGTTTTTTTAGTTTTCAGTAGCCTCCAGGCCCATAGGCTTGGTAGACCCAGAGAAAGCAAGCAGGGTGGAGGAAATGCTACAGCGGGTGTGTTGCCACTCTCCAGGAGAACTGCAGTCTGTTAGTGGGAACACAGCCAGGCATCTCTGCCCCTGCTCACAGGCAGCGGTTCGGGCATGGGGCAGCCTATGTGACAGCTCCTTTTCTTGTCTGAAAGTCACCAAAGCCATTGGACTGCAAAACAAACCCCAGCAAGGTGCAGCCAGCCAGCTGGGCACTGCTACAGGGGCCCGAATGCTCCATTGCTGCATGTGTCTGCCTRGGACAGAAGAAGCCCTTGAGGGCTGCTGGTGGTGCCATATGGGGGGCTGTGCTGTTCCATAAGCAGGAGAGAAAGTGATGAGAAGAGCCCTCAGGTGCTCCTCTGCCTCTGACCCACTCCCCACACTGGCTGGTGCCAAAGAAGGGTGCAGGAAGGGGCCCTGCGCTGCCTTGGCACAGTGTGGGCACTGCTGCCCTCCAAGGGGGCTGCCAGAGCTGCACAAAGGATGCCCAGGGCTGGCTCCTCGCCCAGGGCTGGCTGATGCCACTCTGTGCGTGCCCAGCTCTGCTGTCCTGACCCTCTGTGCACTCTCTGGTTGCAGGCACCACCCCAGCAAGGATGGTCACAGCATGAGTGACCCCTGGTACGACAACCCCGTGCCCAGCTACTCCCCCAGCACCTGGATGGTCCCCAGGGAGCAGGGGAAGAGCTTCCAGGCTGGTAAGTGCTGGCTGCTGGGCTGGCTTGGAGYAGCCAGGTGCCAGCACGGGGCTCTCGGGGGTGCCTGCAGGTGCCCCTCACTCTGTCCCATCTCCTGGCTCTGCGCAGGTTCCCCCGACRCCAAGGCAGAGGGGCTGGAGGGCCAGATCAACAGGCTGGCCAAGCTGATTGGCAAGCTGGAGGACAAGGTAAGGGCCAGCRTTTGCCTGCGTGGGGCTGTCCTGGATCCCAGGGACAATTCAGGGGCCTTGCCCTGTTTCAGGGCAGGATGAGGACACGGTGTTGGGGATGTCAGCTGCTCTGGGAGCACAGAGAGCTTCTGCAGAGGGTCCTGGCTGGAGGGCACAAAGGTGCAAGCAGCTCTTGGGAGGCCCTTCCCTGCASAGAAAGGGGCACAGTCATTGCAAATAGAGGGGACAGAAACCCACCAGGCAGRGAGGGGGACACAGCCTCAGCCAATCTACCCCCGCTCTGCTGCTTCTTCYCCTTCTCCCAGACCCTCTGGTTTGACCTGCACCAGCGGCTGTCGGACAGCGAGAGCACGGCTTGCACGGTGAGTGTGCTGACCACCAGCCGTGGGGCAGCACAGAGCCACTCTGGGGGGTCACTGTGTTTGTGGGTTCTCACGTGTCGCTGTGTTTTGGGGCCTGGCAGTACCTGCTCCTGGTGCGGAAGGAGATGACGGTGTCCCACAAGCACCTGGGCGAGTTCTGCAGCTCCCTGAAGCAGTACCTGAAGAGCGTGGCTGGGGAGCGGGACTGCTTCCAGTGGGTACCATCGGCATCCTGAGGGGCTTGGCCATGGGGGGCTTGGGGTGGGCTGGAGCAAGGAACAAGGGCTGAGGCAAAACAGCCAGGGTTTGGGATCTAGCTATGCTCAGCCACCACCAACCCTTTTGCATGGGCTGGGGAGTGCTGGGATGGGGTGGGGGGGTACCCCTACCTGGGCTGCTGGGGCTGGGTCCCCCCTCAGTAGCCCACCCCAGAGCACACCTGTGGCTGCAGAGGGGGGAGGGATGCCCCATGCTGGGGCTCACCCCCTCTCCCTGTTCCTGGCAGTGTCACCGCAGTGAAGCTGCCTGATGGGGTCACCTTCATCGTGTATGAGTTCTGGGAGACCGAGGAAGACTGGAAGAGGTAGGGGAGGGGGTGAAAAAACCACCCTGTTTKGGCATGTGTGGGTTTGAAGGGTTGTTAGAGCAGCTGAGCCCCGAGCTCTGTCTCATCTGATGGCATGACTGAAGAGCTGTCTGTCTGTCTGTCTGTCCTAGGGCTGTCCCTATAAACAGGACAGGGGGCTTGGGGTGGGTCTCTCCACYTCCCACCTGGTGATGCCTTTGAAAGGGGTGGTGGGAGGTGCCACTGTCCTGCACCAGGGCAGAGTGTTCTGCCCAAGGGCAAATGAGCAGGATTGCTGGCAGCGAGCCCCTGCCAGAGTCCGTGGTGGTGTGGGGACTGGGATGGTGTTTCGGGGGGGCTGGGTGTCACCCACTTTCTCCCATCTGGGCACAGGCACCTGCAGAGTGCCACCAGCAAGAGCTTCCAGCACGTCAAGGTGGACACGCTGAGCCAGCCCGAGGCCATCTCCAGCGTGGCCGTGCCAGGTAGGAGAGCAGCACCCCACAGGGTGGGGGACAGGGACCCCTGGGAAGCCAGCAGCTCTGCAGTTGTTGGGGAGCGAGGGTGGGCAGGTGGCATGGTGTGGAGGACAGCATGGGCTGAGCTGGCTGGGCCGGGGTGGGGGTCAGGGTGATGTGGGGCTGGGCAGGGCTGACCCTCTGGTGATGTTCCCCTGCAGCTGCCTGGTGTACCCTGAGCCGAGAGTGACCGTCAGTGCTGGGGGGCCGCAGCCCCTGTCCCCTCTGCGGGGTGGCCGTGACCCCCTGCATGGCTGGGGGAGGTGTCGGTGTGACCTGGCTGCAGTGAAGGAAACCCCCGTGTGTGTACCCCATCCCACAGAGTCCTCCCTCTGCTACCCCATCACCTGGGTCATCTCTCCCTGGCATGGGGGGGTCTCGGGGGAAGGACTGCCAGGGTTTGGGGAGGGGATCCAGACACAGGTAGGCAGGGAGTGGGGGCAGTGGGTATGGGCAGGCACCAGGAAGCAGGGATGGGAGGGGATGGGAGGCTGGAGCCCCCCGGAAAGCAGTGAGTGGGTTGGGGGTCTGTGCTAGTCCCCAGGGGCCACCCAGGGAGGAGACTGGGAGGGTTGAGGCTGTGCCTGGTGCAGGGATGGGGACCCCTGTCCCAGGGGGAGCCAGGGTGGTGGCAGAGGGGGGTTTCCCTGCTCCTAAGGCACCCCTTAGTCCTTCTCAGGCGTGGGGGTCCCATGGGGTTTCCTTTGCATGTGCACAGTTGCAGCTGGTGCCTTGCAGGCATGAGGGTGGCTGCCTCTCCTCCTYCCTGGGCTCTGTACTTMTGTCTGTGTGTCTGTCTGTCTGTGCCAGCCCCACGCCCACCCCGCTGTGCGTGGGGGTCCCTCGGGGTGTGCGGCACAGGACCCTTGTCAATACCCTGTCCTGTCTTTATTAGCCACTGTACAACKGGGACGGTGATGCCAAATAAAACGGCCATGGGATCCAGCGGTGTGGCTGTGTCTGGGACRTGTCCAGGGCAGGGTGCTGGGGGGTCATGGTGGGAGTCACGATGGGGATCTGTGCCCCTCAGCGCAGCAGCCCCAGCACGGCCAGGGCAGCGCTCTGCCCGCAGACAAAGGCACCGCCCAGAACGGAGAGAACACCCCAGGCGATGAGAGCAGCCCTGCGGAGACACGAGGGAGCTGCTGGGGTAGAGCTGACCTCAGAAATRGCCACCCCTGGGTACCCCTACTCACCTTCTGCCTTGGCCCCTCCAGCACTTTGCCACTCTTTAAGGCACCCTCATTGCTCCCCAGACATCCATGGGCCCCCCAAAACACCCTCCTCACCAAGACCCCAAGGTCTTGGGGTGCTCCCTCCCCCCACCATGGGGGAAAAGACGCCCCACCACATAACCTCCATCCTCACTCTGCTGCTCCCCCAGGGACACCACAGACACACCTAAGCASACATCCCAAAACTTGTCAGGTCCCTCTAACACGGGCTGCTGCTGTGCCCCAGCCCCTCCAGACAGGAGCTGTGATGGGATCGTGGCACCCTGGCACAACAGACACTTTGGAACACCTGATGGTCTCCTGTCTCAGGGCACCCTGCCCTGCTGACCCCCAACCTGACCAGCCCCCACTGGGTACCGCAGTGCCACCAAAGCTCTTCTGGCCCTAAAGTCACTCTGGGCAGCTCCTTGATGCCTGGACACAGCGCTGGTATCCAGGCACATTCCCAAGCACATTCCCAAGCAGGAAGTGCCTGTAGAACACTTCCCTCCATACCCAAATCCCCCTCCCTGCAGGGCTCCCACCTTGACCAGGGTGACCCCCAGGGATCTGCCTGGGGATCCACACCCTGTCACTGTCCCTTCCCTTGCCCCCAGCACTGCTGGACACGCAGGCACTCACTTTTTGCGTGGTCCGAGGCTGCGGGTCCCAGTCATGCACACGAGGCACAGCCCTGCTGGCAGTGCAGAAGCTGAGCCCCCCAGCACAGCACCCCTCACCCAGCCCCATTGCACCATCCCCCACAAACACAGCCCTGCACCCCCAAAATGGGGCCWGGACAGGCCACCTTCCACCCCAGCACATCTCCCACCCCTGGCACCAGTGACGCCCCAGTGCTGCCCTTTCTCCCTGTGCTCCCTCTTGCCTGGGAAGATGAAGATGAAGAAGGCGCTGATGCCCCCGATGAGTTCGATGACTTTGCCGATGTCAGGGACGAACAGGGCGATGCCGAGTGTGGCAGCCATCCAGGTGACCGTCAGTGCCACCCGGCTCCGCCGCTCGTGTGCCTCAGAYGCTGCCACGGCCCCGCGCTTCGGGGTTGCCCACAAATCCTTCACCACCGATCTGGGAGGATTGCGGGGCTGATGGCACTCACAGGAGCTGCACCCACTGGGGGGACACCCAGCTTGTCACCACCCCCCTCACCTGCCCAGCAGCACCACAATGGGGTAAATGGTCACAATGGAGACGCCAAAGAGCAGGCGRGCAACAATGACAACGGGGTCATTCCCTGGGTAGGACATCAGGACATCGGAAGCCACGGCCTTGCCAAAGGTCAGGTAGCCATAGAGCCCTGCTGACAGGGAGGTGGGGGTGGGCAGCCGTGCAGTGAGCAGGGCAGAGGAACCCCGAGGAGGATGGATGAGCYGAGGGGAGAGGGGACCCCCAGGGCAAGAAGGGGGTGAAGGGTTTGGCGCTGGGGTTACCAGTGAGGGAGTAGATGAGCAGACAAATGAGCATGGAGAGCACAGAAACGGTGACCCAGTGGGAGAAGCTCTGGTTGCGCATGCTGCTGTAGATGGCCACACATGCCTCRTGGCACTGCAAGGCAAGGGGGGACAGCGCTGGGGACAGCCCCCACCCCCAGCATCCTCCCTCCCACCTCCAGGTGCCCCATCCTGCTCTGCCCCATTCTCAGGCACTCACATCCTGCCCCACAGCCACCTCCAGTCCCCTTCTGCTGCAACATGCRCTTCAAGGGATGGCATCCCCATGCCCCCATGGCGGGGTAGCTGGGGCCAGAGGGGCCAGGGTAACCTACCTGGAAGCCAAAGCAGATTGTGGGAATGACACTGAAGATGGAAGTCCAGGAGGAGGACCTGTGGCATGTGGAGAGGAAGCACAGAGAAAAGGGCATGAAGCTCTCATGGAGAAGAAAACTTTGTGTCATAAACTGAGCACCCTGGATGCTACTACAGGAATCTCTTGGGAGATTCTGGGAGAAAGGGTGATTGCTGGGTTGAAAGCTGGGGCTGGGAGCTACCATCCTGTAGCTGTACCATCCTGTACCATCTGTGAGCTGTCCCCAACTTGCCCCCACCACACACAGGGCCCAGGGCCACCCCGGCCTGCCTCCAGCCCTGCCCCGTGTCACTGCTCATGTCATGGAGGTCAGGGTGAGAGGGACATGGGGCTGACTCTCCTACCTGGTGGGCTGGGGAGGCTCAGTTAAACTCAGGCTCTCTGCCTGCAGGTAGTATTTCAGGATGATGACCAGAGTGAGGTAGCAGGCAGCCAGTGTGCCCAGGATGCTGCCAGGGATGGGAGAGCATCAATCAGGACACAGCCAGGAGGAAGGAAGGGGGGACTCCCATGGCTCCACAGGTTCCTGGGAGGAGATGGCCCAGGGTACAGGGTGCCTGGGGGTGGGCCACCACAGGGATAGCCCAGGTRGTACCTGGAGTACTTCTGGAAGCCAATCTCCCTGGGAACAGAGAGTGGGAAGATGACGAGGACACAGAGAGCCGAGAGGGTGAAGCGCTGGTCCACGTACCAGGGGGGCAGCTGGGGGGCCCCGCTCAGTGTCCCATTGGGGTACAGGGAGTCACACACTGTGGGGGGCAGCAGGGGGTCAGGATGTGCCCATCCTCAGACTTCTCTGGAAAACCCTGGGGGACACGTCGAGAGGAAACAACTCACGTTTCTCCAGCTGGTCGCCCACCACCCTGAGGAGGGCCACGGAGATCATGAAGAGGTTGAGGAGGAAGCAAACCTCACAGAGCTTCCCCACGGCTGCCCCRCACACAGCCCGGACCACGCCCTGGTAGGTGGGCTGGGCGCTGAGCGCCGCGGCATAGCCCAGCACCGCCAGCCCACTCACCAGGAACACCAGCGAGCCCTGCGGGGACACACCCGGCAAGAGGCATCACGCCGACACTCCGTCACCCCCAGAGCAGAAGGGGACCCAGCAGGGACCAGGGAGCCCAGGGACCAGGCCACCGGCCAGATTACCTTGTGGCCCTGGGTAGCACAGGTCAGCAAAAGGATGGAGACAAACCTTATGTGCTGCTTTGGGTTTAGATTTGGTTTTTTTTGGCATGTATGGGGGAAGACACCCATTTTATCTCGAATTGAGCTACAAGCCAGCTACAACTGTGGCTTCAGCAAAGGTGACACCCTAAAGGTGACACCACAACAACCTAAGGCTGTTGCACCGCTGCCCTCGCCCCGTCGGGATGGTGATGCCGTGTGAAGGGGGTTCCCGCCAGCTCCCCGAATAGCGGAGCAGGTGATTCCCTCTCCCTCCGCCTTCTCCCCACCCGGCACCCCTCGGCTCCCCCTGGGGCTGCCGCTGTCCTCAGCCCCTCGCCCCCGTGTGCCCCGGCCCGAGTCCGCTCTTACCAGCTCCACCAGGAGGGCGGGGAYGGCCCCGCCGGCCCTGCCGAAAGCCCAGGGGAAGCTCAGCAGCCCCGCGCCCAGCGCAGACTTGAGCAGGATGAACACGGCGCCGGCGGAGGAGAGCCCGGGCGAGGAGAGCCCGGCGGAGCCGCCCGCCGCCGGCAGCAGGGGCCGGSCCTCGGCCGCCGCCCGCTCCATCACGGCGTGTCCCTCGGGGCTGTGTCCGGGAGGGGAGCGCGGCCCCTCCGCAGGGCCCGGGGGGCGGGCACGGGCAGCGCGGGCGGTGGGGAGGGGGCGCCGGGGGACGGGCGGGACGGAGGCGGCCGTGGGAACCCCCCGGCAGGAGCTCACCCACGGACAGCCCCGTCCGGCTCACAGCCCCTGCGGCTCCCGAAGCTCCTACAGAACACGGCATCCCTTCAGCTCCCAGCGCGGGCTGGGGGATCACGCTCTCGCTCCCCACGGAATTCCCACCACAGGGCCAGGTGGCCTCCCTCTTCCTGCTGTGTTCAGCCATCCATCAAATGCCACCACGGGGCATTACGGAGCATATGGAAGGGCGAGGCAAGGCAGCTCAGCGCACACCCTTCAGTACTCGTTGGGTGCAGGATGAGGCCAGCACCCCTGCATGTCCCCACAGCAGCTAAAAACCCACGGGCACTTTCCTGCTCTGGCAGACCGTGGGCAGGAGCCATCACATTCCAACCACCTGCTCCATGCAGGCAAAGGGGATGCCAGGACAACAGGATGGGGTGACTGATGCTGCAGAAAACCTGTACAGAGGAGGCTGCACCCCACAGGGATGAGGTGCCATCCTTGCCATGGGGGAGACACAGCAGCTCCTGGCACATGCCACTACCCCAGGGCTCAGCACACAGGCCTGGCATTGGCTGACAGCCCCTAATACATTTTTGATTTCCCAAATATGTGCCCTTCTGATCTCGGTAAGACGGATAAAGAGACTTTAATCAGCTGCTAGGAGGAATTATGGATGGCTAATTGTGCCTGCCACCTCCATTACATCTCTGCCGACTACAGGATTTATAAACACTTAAAAAAACCCTTCCAAGCCTTCATTAGCTGCACACCAAAGGCTTCGGAAATAATTGGCSCTACAACTTAGAAATTGGCCACTGGGCTGTAAAATACCAGCCACTGGGAAAGGCTCTTAATTCGGACTGGCGCTTTGGTACAGCTTGATTCTGGTTTCAAGGCTGCAGTGGAGCTATAATCTCTCATTAGTGCTGCAATGAGGAGCAAGTCCACTCATTAGCAATGATCTGAGAAGGGGCACCAAAGCTTCCCAGTCTCCCTCTGACAGAAGAACCTCAAACCAAAGGGGTGCAGCTCATCTCCCACACCAGCACAGCAGCCCCAGACTGCTTCTCTGCTCAGTGACTCTGGGCTCCCTCCCTTRTATTTTTTCCCTTTCTCCCATTTATCTGGATCCTCCAATCCCTGGGCTGCAAGCCATAACCCGAGGGCCCATGTGGGTTGGCAGCTTTACCTGCTGCTGTGTCCCCTTGGCAGGTGGAAGAAGTGCTGYTGATGTTTTCCACATTATTATCTTTGAAGACTGTAGAAGGTACAAAAATGCAAATACACAGTTCTTGTTTTGCACAAATGAAAACACAGACCTTGTGAGGTCTGGCCCTTGAGATTTCACACCTTTACTGATAGATTTTTTACAGCCTTTACTTGCACAGCTGCTGCTGGCTGTTCCAACAAGAGATCCCARTGCCACAGGTGAGATGCTGAAAACCCCCTCCCTATCATTATGGATCTATGCTCAGAGGGGGAGGAGCAATAGGCTCCAGCCCCACTGGGATAGCACAAGCAGCCCAACCTCAGGACCATCTTCCCAGCCCTAACAAACTTCCACTAATGGATTCAAAGCTAAAGTTCAGTGCCTTCTCTGCCATGGCAACAGGACATTGTCTCTTCCAGAAGAGAAAYGCTGGAAAAAGGCAACCACTCCTGAAGTCAGGGAAAATTGGTTTGCCCAATCTTTTCTGCAGGACACTCATGCACTGTCAAACCCTATCCATGGCTCCCTGGATAGGCTTTTCCCAGACTACATGAGCAAAGTTCTCTCCTGCAGTGCCCATTCCACAGCCCACCACCATCCCTGACTGTCAGCCCTAAGAGAATGGGTGCAGTCAGACTGCCCAGCAGGGCTGTCCCTGCCTCCTCTTTCTCCAGCCAAGCCCAGAGCTGCCCACAAACTCACCCAGGACTGTTCACCAGTGCAGGGTGCCATTCCATTCATAAATACAGGCAGCCAACAGCTCCTGGTTCCTCCTAAGAAAAGGTGCTCATTTCGATCAACAATGAAAGCAGTAGGCAGGGAAAACTYCACAATTTCACTACAAAAGAGAGAAGTTATTTCAATGATAGCGACATTAAACAGCACTGCAGGGACAGGGGAAACTTGTGCTCATAGCCTTATTTAGGCCAGTGACAACTCACAGGCTTTCAAGCAGGACAAACCAAAGGAGACTGGGTTTTCCTCTCTGTGACAYCACATGGTGCTGTTAGGTGCCACCCCCATGACAGTTTTCTATACAGCTCTTGGGGAGTTCTCTCCTTTTCATGTGCTGCTGAGTTTTGAAGGTTTCCAGGACTTTGCACTCCCTCAGAGCAAGCACTGTTTGTACGACTGCCCAGTTAGTGCTCCAAAGRGAAGTCTGCAACTTGGGATACTGCTGGCAAGCACAAATACATGGTGGGAACACAGGAGACAGGAAAATATTCTCTACTCAACAATTTGCTCTCTTTGMCTGCCAGTGGAAAGAA
The DNA here is from genome assembly GCF_030028575.1 of Malurus melanocephalus. Classification (NCBI taxonomy): domain Eukaryota; kingdom Metazoa; phylum Chordata; class Aves; order Passeriformes; family Maluridae; genus Malurus; species Malurus melanocephalus. The sequence goes on along the minus strand of NW_026623272.1, from coordinate 659,694 downwards.
GAGCCACTTAGCACGTTGTCTTTGCTTCATATAGATAACATATTTATTGAAAAATCTGCTTCACCAACAATGGTGAAATCATGACCAAAAATTACAAAACATCATGGTAGTTGGCTTTATAAAAATAAACTGCAGGAGTATGCCTCACTGATTTGTACTGGTCTCTCTCAGCCCCTTCCTCCTTTAATGGTGCACGTTATACTCTTCAGCATAATAYCATTCTAGAAAATTGCATTCGATCCAAAAAAATGCACTTGTTTTTCCTTAGCAGAGGCCCTTAAAGTGACTTTTCCCCCACCCTCCCCAACAATAAATATAGAAAATAGCCTCTAAACAAATAAATTTTAGTTTGGTCAGCTTAAAAAAAAGGTCCATTTTCCCCCTCTTGGGATATGTAGTGACTAWGCAGCCATTTAAACAGTATTCAAGTCTTTGGTGGCTTCAGCTGCTTAAAGCTGCAGTTTTATGTACAGACCATCAGCTGACGTTCTTTCTTTTCCTCTCCACAAACCAAAGACTATGAGATGATGTCAGGTGCACAATCACTGCACCTCCACTGGGAGCGATCCATGGCCCTGGAAAGCAACTGGTCAAAGGAAGTCATCTTTGGCAAGGCAGAGCTTTCACACAGAAGGTGTCTTTGGTGGATGAACCTGCTGCATCAGCTGTGGTCGTTTCACTCGCGGTTTCCGTCTCTTTGGCCTGCTCTTYGCTTTGTTGATCTGCACCACAAAGAACGCCAGGACCACCATGGCACCGAGAAAGGCAAAGACGGGAATGGTCTGTCCCACATCCTGRTTGTACCGGCCCGGCATTATACCTAGAAAGGCAAAGAGGTTTGGAAGCCAGCAGTTCCCACGTGAGCCACRATGTCTTTGTGGTGTTAATGCCATTGACCAAAAGGATCTGCCCTAACTCTTGTTCAAAGCCCAGGCAGCCATTAATCAGATTACACTGCAGACAGGAAGATTAACAGCTGCAGACCGATTAGCGAAAATCAGACAGGATGCTAATGTTACAGAAAAGCACCAGTTTTCCACCTTGACCTATTTGGGCACATGAAAGCCCAGATTTCCCCTGTAACAACAATCTTCTGTTTTGCATTAGAAGAGAGATGCAAACACTTGACCGTAATCTTACTACTAAGTAATTGCTGTAATTCAAATCTTGATGGAACAAGGAAAGTGATTTCATGCTTGCTTGCTCCAGAGACTGTTTCACATAGTGAGGATGAGCTGTAAAAACAAACCCTTCATTACAGGTGTCTTTGGTCTAGCAGCTCAGACTGGCAAAAGAGCATGTATGAGGCTTTCCAACTGCTTCCAGCTGGGCCTGCAGTGCCAACTCCTACAAGAGAGCTGCCCACCTGAAAGCTGTTTTGAGTGCTCCACAGTATCTGTTAGTTAACAACTTGCCCAAGGCACCACTCTGACAAACTCTTCTGCCTCTTTTGTGCACTCATGGAAGGAATTTTAATTAGCAGTGGGAATGTGGTCACAGTTCCCAAGGATGGAACACCCATTAGTCTGAACACCAAAACAAACCTCAGCTATCAAAAATACACCCACCAAGATCTTCCTCCCAGTATGTCATGCACACTTTCTATTGAGCAAACTATTCATATGCAAGGACAATCGTCATCAGACAGCGTTTTATAACACAGCCACRTTTTTTCTCACTGAAAATAAACAGTAGCCTCTCACATGGCTGTGCTGTGTTTCAGGTTTTTTTTCAAAGCTCATGCAAAAAGCAAAACCAAAACARCGATTTTCAAACATTTCAGTACTTACCACCAGGAATGTCCCATGCTCCGCTTTCTCCAGGAGACAATGGTCTCACTTGGGGTCGGTTCTGTCGGAAACTGGGCAGTGCCACTTTATCAAGGTCAATTGASAGTAATTTTTGATGTTTCCAAAGGTTGCTAGAAGAAATTTAAAGACAGAGGTGTCTGTCTACTTACTTCATTAATGCAAGGAGTTCTRTAGCAACATATAGAGAAAGTGACAGTACATATACAACCTACATATAACTCACTAGTCTGGACSCAAGGGAAAACCCCACCCATTCTTTAGGTTCTGCAGTTTGCAGGTCTCCAAACTTAAATTCAGACACCTCAGGGACACAATCTAGATTAGCAACTATTTACCAACAACTCTCTCTCTTGCACAGCGTCCCAGAAATAACCACCGGCAGCCCAGCAGACAAGCAAGGGCTGAGTGCTGAGCACTTTCCTTCAAGGGGCTGACAAATAACACAAAGAGAAGGCAGCACTAGCAGAGCTGTCCAAGAAGATGCTTCAGAAAACTCTTTCCAAGGCACACAATGATGATGCCTTTCATCAGGACTGTTCAGTCAAAGTTGGAATCACTGAGTCACAACAGTGACTAGTGAAGTTATTTTTAATTCACACAGTTTCATAGTGTAGCTATTACGTGAGTCAGAATTATTCACTGAAGAGGCATTAATCATTATTTCCTCTTTGCAATCTGGTATTTCTCTAGGAAAACGCATTAAAGCTGTCCCTTTCAAAAGCAGATGGAACAAATAATTTTYTGGTTGAACTCAAAAGTGAGATTTCTTGTATGAGGAAGACATATACTAACCTGGGGGCAGTTTCATTCAAAGGTTGTGGTTTGGCCCAGGACAAATGAGGACAAGCAGGAAGAGACCGGGGTTTAGGGTCTCCCAAGTGAGCCTCRAGCACCTTTGAGTATCGATGCAAATGGTTACCTACAATTCACRGCAGAGAGAGACTGGGTTACCAAAACAGGCAAGATAAGAATTACCAACACTAACTCTGCGCTAAACGGTGCTGCTGTAAACCCAGAGGCTGTTTACAGTAAGGACGACTCATAGCCAACTATCAGTCAGAATTAACCTAAGGGTACCTTACAAAACAGTAATAGTCTGCACCTACCATAGCAGTTAGCCCAAGTTTTTCTGGCAGCATGTGAGATAAGACTGAATGATTTATAATGCTCTGTAGCTAGTAACGAGAATGCCCCCCAGGCATCTGAACATTCCCACTCTCCAAACAGAACAGTTTCTTTCATCTAATCACAACTCTATCACAACAAAACCATGCAATAAGTGATCTCTTTCAGTAAAACAGCAGAAATTTGCAGAGCTCACAACAAACTAACCCTACWGGCCCAGCCTTCCTGCCCTGACACTCCCTCAGCTGCAGGCTCTGCTGGCCACTGAGGCTCTCACCTTCCATGCGCTCGGGGAGGGAGAAGCCGGCTCCCGACGGCGGCCGCTGCCTGTTCTCGGAGTGGCTGAGACTGGGCGGCATCACCCCGTAGGATGTGTACTGCAGCAGGGAATCCAGGAGCCAAAAGCAATCTGTGCATTTCACAGCCCCAAGCCCCAAAACAAGAGATGCATTATACATTTAAAATGGATATCTTTCTGCTAAGAAGGCTTTAATGACATTTAGAATTACAATCCATTTTTCTGGCTCTTGCTTTTCTCCTGAAGTTCTAGGCTCACTTTCAGAAAGATGCAACTTTCAACACTCACCCCACATTCCCCCGGAACACACAAACACAACAGTAACCTGTTCAACCTTAAAATATCTTCCCTTGTGTACCAAACCAGGCTTTTCTGGGGAGCAGGCCATAAAAAAGCAGGTCTCAAATACAGGAATTCCAGGCTGTGCAAGGCCATCCAAGTTTTGGCAAAAATGATGAGGTTTCTCAGTGGAAGCAAAGAAAGCTCTGAATTTCTGGTACAATTTTTAACAGGGAAATGGAGAAGCAACTCTTTTTTTGAAAGGACAAAATAAATAGCTTGCAAGGAAAAATAAGTTGTTGTTTACAGTGCAAGAGTATAACTCATTTGCTTTCTCAACCTTAAAATAACAAACAAACAAACAAAGGAGAAACAGTCTGGCTACATCTCAGCTAAAGGTACAAGCAYAACCTACAGCAGCTGTGGTACAGACCAGGGGAATCAACACCACAGTACACTTGATCATGCTTTTCCTTTCTACTTCAAAAGCACAAAAATGAGGAATCCCTCGTTTTGACTTTCTATGGAATTATTACTGCCTTAATCCAGACCTACCCCTAAGGAACAAGCACTCCAGCTAATTCATGTCACAACTCTAAAGCTTCCCTTTGCAGGAGTAGGACAATGCCTTATCAGCTATTTGCACCACACAGCAAACTATTTTTCTCAGAATTTCTGCCCCCAGGAACAGTTGGCTGGGAACGGGAATTAATCTTCATAATCCCAGTGTCCCTTAAACCCTCACCTTTGATTTTTCAAAGAGGTCAAACAGATTTTAAGGATTTGTATTCACAAATGTTAGGAATTTACCTCAGTTAAAGCCACCGATGTCTCTGCAGGAGRCATAGCTCTTGGTTCACAATTTAACAGCTAATTTTAAAGGATTTCTTTAAAGCATTCCACGCTTTCCTGCTTCAGATGTCACTCTGAATTTAACAGTATTAGGGAGGTCACACAGCATTATTTTCTACTACTTAATTTAAAGCTATCTATCTTCCCTTTTGTCATGTGCTTTCAATAACCTGCAGCAAGTACTACGGCACCAATATGTAGGTGTTAAGGCAACTCACAGGAAGCAATCCAAAGGCAGATAAAGAAAAATCAGGGAGCTGTTAAAAAACCCCAAAATGTATGGTAGAGAAAGGAATGAGCCACAGATGAAGAGCTCCCTTAGGCAGCATGTTCCATTAAACTTAAATAAATTAGGTGAGGGACGGATTGCATAAAATAATACTTTAAAAAAAAGGATTGCATAACAAAATACTTAAAAAAAATATAGATGTACTTTTCATCACAAAAGAAAAATTCAGTTCTGTTCAATAGGAATGCAGAAAAAGACCACATATTGGATTATCTTCCACCCCTCAAGTCACAGATCTACCAGCTTGTGTTTTACATSTCATAAGAAACTCAAGCAACCTCTTAAAAATATGAAGTCAAATCAGAYAAACTGCTAGAAAAAATATTTTATAAGAATCAACCACAGTGTGTGTAAGCAAAGAGCATGACTTCTCCAGGAGTCACAGAAAACACACACCCAACTCACACACTTGCTACCCACAAATGCTTTGACAACAAATGGAAATTYCTACTTTCTGACATATTTACACCAGCTGGTTTGTGTCAAAGTAGAATAACCTGAAAATAGTAATGCACAACTGAAACATTGAACATTACCATAAATCTTCACAGGAAACATTAGAAAGGGAACAAGGCAGGCTGAGGAGCAAACTCAAAAGATAAAATCCATTGTTCCATATGAACATTCCCAAGATGCAACTAGGCAAAAAGTGAAAGGATCTCCTAATGGCCTCTTTACAACTTCAGATCAAGAATGTGTAACTGTTTGTGCCTTCTGCAAACAGAAACACCCCAAAGAAGCAAAGAATTCCACCAACCAAACCCCGCATGCRAAACAACCCACCCCAAAAACCAAAGCTTGTGGAACAGAAAAATCTGTTGTGTGAGGGGAACAGTCTCATCTATCAGACGGCAATTTAATGCGGGGTGCTCTTTTGCTGTAACTGCACCTCACAGTATTTCAGTAGAGCTCTGCAGAATTGAGATTAATCCCCARCCAGGAATATTTAGTCCCTAAAAACCAGCTGCTTCCAGTGGGGGAGCTGTAAAAGCCCCACAGGACAGCTGTCAGTGCAGAACAGTAACTCCCCCTGTGAGGGCTCACACACCTTTCTGGCGATGGCTGTCATCCAGGCAGTTGGAGTCTCCGTACAGAACAATTCTGCCACCGCCTTCCAGAGGAACTTGGTAAAGCCCCAAAATAGGGACATTTTCAATTACAGCAGTCTCCTGCTTTAAAACTTCAAGACCTAAAGYAAAGCACAAATATATTCMATAGCCTGCAGACTACCAATATCAATCTACCCATAAATAAACACAGCCTRCATTGCAAACTCACAAATGCAACAMTGCCCCACATCAGGCCACACGTTTTTGCAAGAAGTTTTCAAAACCCCCACGATGTTATGATAAAAATKAAACTGCTCCAAGAGCCTGATTGTAAACTTTCCTACTGATAGTTTTTTCTTCCTTTGGTGGAGAAAAAGAAAAGACTCCACAACCTGGATTATCCTCAACAAGCTTGAATGAAAAGTTCTAGTATCTTCAGCAAAAGGTTTAAAATCAAAATGTTCTGCTCTTTATGTCATTTCCATCCTTATGCAGAATTCTACAGAAAAGGCCTCCTACCTTTAACATCTGTTTCAAAAAGCAAATTTCAAATTTGTATTAGAAATTTATCCCCTTTACCTGAGACAGTTTAGATAGCAAAAGCAAACCAGAGAGCTCCTCTGCTTAATGGATTGCAATGAAAAGGATTCAACAGAAAAAAGCAGGTCTGGCAGGCTACTTGTCAAATTGACACTTTCTCACATAAAGAAATACCTAAGTCATCAGCACACAGGGATATTGTCTTTCCTCCAGGAAGTTCACACAGATAAGATCTACTGTTCCAAAATTTTCTCCACTAGGCAATCAGCTCTGCTGCACATTGAAATTCAAAAATATAACAAACTCACTGATCTTCTCTGGCAGTTTCTGAGTTCTATCCAAAGCACTGCATGTACCTCTGCTCTCACACTCAAACATCTACACTCATGTGCACAAACCTGACCTGCAACAGCTTAAGAGTTCTGGTCATTTGCTCCTGCTCAGCACTTCCTAAATGCTCATCAAATACAAGATTTTTGTTTTCAAACTGTCTGCTGCCACTGCAGTTATGAATTACCCCCTCACAAATGAAAAGATATTATGATAAAAGAGAATGCAAATGCACAGAGAACAGATCACTGAAGTCTGAGACCACAAGCATCCTGTACGGCTAAAATTTTCCCTTATGACAGTTTAGCTGGTGATATTCTGTCTACTAAAATTTTCTTTATTTATATTCTCATATCACCACAACATTCATGCTAAATATGGCAATGATCAGAGGATATATTTCAGCAGCACTTGAAATTCATGAGAAGCCTGAACAACAAGTAACACAATTATAAAATAATTCCTCCCCTTCCTGAGACACACCCACATGCAATTATTTCCATAAAACAATCACAATAAAGGACTGCATATACACACTTGGGTATTGTATCATTTAATAACTGTATACAARGTCACACTGCAGCTGCCTGTTAGGCACCAACTGCAAAATGAAAAAAATGCAAAAATATATACTCTATCTGTGTGGTTTTAAATTTATTTGTTTTAGACCTTCAGACTTTACAACTTTGCTTGTGCAACTTTGCTTGTGCACAGACCCCAAAATTCTACTCAAAATAGGGAAAAAAAGGGCAAGGAAGCTCCTACCTTGATCCTTAAAAGTCTGTGCGATGACGATGCCATCTTCTGGAAACTTTGCAATACTACACCCTGACGCATAATTCACTGAAAGATACCACAAAACTGCACTTCAGACCAAAAATGACACTACCTCCCTTCCCCACCCAACAAGACCAGGAGAAAACATTCCCAGGAAACTGCACTGAATTTTCACACTTCGACCAATGTGAGTATTTGCAGAGAAGGCATTTCTAAGCACAGCTTCCACGGGTTCACTTTTACACACGGTTTTCAAATCTTTCCATTTAGGAGGTGGACATTACATTTTTTTAAACTGAAAAGCTTAATCAAATACCACAGAAAAAGTCTACATAGGAAGCAATCATTTAAGTATGCATTCTAGACTCTTTTCACTGAATTTGACTGGTTCCCTTAARTCTTGCTCAACCTCAAACTTGCAGAAAACAGTTTTCCAAACACCCCACCCTGTGTAGGCAATGGACACCAGTACTCACTTTCATGACTTGCCATGGTAAAATCCCCTTCATAGAGCCCATCACTAAAGGCCATRTTCCAGACAGAAAGCAGATCATTGAGAGCTGGTATATTAGCACCACCAGTATCAGGCATCCACCACTGCCTGTAAAAATTACAGTGTAACACTGTTCATTAGTATACATGATATACTCCTAAAGTCTGGATAACAGTCATGTGCCTTCCAGCATACAGACTGTTACAAAGACATTTAAATAATGAAACAGAAATCAAAGTCTTATTTAGCTTCAGGGGCATCCGAGCAGCTGTCTCTCTGACAACAATGCTTCTGAGTAAAAGTTAAATAATACTGATGTGAAGATCTCAGTGCATTTCAGCTGCATGAAAAACTTCAACTTACTAGAAATAAATTCAGTCTTACGCACTTTGTTTGGCTAAGCTGACGTACAAATGACAGTCATGTTCCTTGCTTCTCATTTTTTATAATGAAGCAAAATGTCATGTATTTTTTCTTTGTACAATCCATGCAATAATTTCAGTAATGCGTGCACAACTGCTGGTGGAAGCAGTGGTGGCACTACTTGCAACACACATTTTCTTTCTGTTCTGCTCTCCTGAAGTAAAAACACGTCCACTTTTGTTTGTTGGTCTCCAATTTCTTATTTCTTTTCACTGTATATGYTTTTCTTGGCATGAAAAGYARAATACAGARCCAAAGAAGCCTTCACAATCAAGATAAAATAAGTAGTTTTTGCTCCTTAAGCTGCAGTTTAAGGTCCATTTTCCTTCAAGTAATCCCTTCTTACAGCTAACATCCAAGTGCTTAAGTACAGTGTACCGTATCTGGGATTTTTAGGGGTAATATGTGCATAAAATGGMAATTCTGTAATGTTTGAGCTCCTAGAGAACTGAGAAATCGATCAGTACCTTGTGTTTTCATCATAAAACTTGACTTTTCTCATCACAGACGTGTTGTACCAGTCACTAAAGACTATTAGTGAAAGTCCATTATCAACATCCCTCCTCAACTTGGTGATCTCTTCAGGGAAATATTCTTCCTCACTGTCCACCATCAATAAAGTCCCTGTGTGTGAAAGCAGAAACAGGAGTTCACCAGGTTGGTCATTGCAACATTATCTTTATTCACACAACCCACGCAGAAGTCAACACAAGTGCACATTTTGCACAGTCCATGTGCCCTGCTCTGGCAGCTCAACTAATGAAGTCATATTTAACAAAGTAAATAAGAGACAATTAGTTTACCAATGTATCTAAAAATTAGTTTGGCAGAACATCAGGTTTTCAGGGCGTTACTTATTACCACTGCTTGTGTGGTCTCAAGAACTGAATGTGTCAGTTGTACATTTTGCAATTTGGTCTAGTGCTAAYGCAGATACACCCTGGTCAGGAGGTTTTCCACTGCTCCAGTTCCAACAGGCACTCCCCTCACTACTGCAGTCTGGCAGCCAGGTAGACAGCAATCACTYGGAAATGTGGTTTGATTCACACCTTGAAAATTACAACTGCATTTTGTACGTTTGACTAAAATGCCACTGCCACTTTCCTATAACCCTCTCCCACTCCTGTGAACAAGCAAGCACAACAGCTTGGTCTGTACCCTGCCTGGCCAACCTATCAAATTTCCTTCCTGATAAACACAGAAACAAGCCACACACTGCTTTGCTATTGCATACGGTTGGATGAACACTTTASTCACTCTTTTATCTAATCAAAGATCACTAAACATAAAAAAGGAACCAGGATGCACACCTTTGATTTTCGTCTGTTATCAGGTCATGCTTCATTTTGACTGTGCCAAAATCTTTTGGCAAATACAGTTCTTTGTGGGACTGAATACAGAGGGGTATTTTAACCCATTTAAAGGTTGGCTTTTCCTATCTTTTTTTCGTGGTAAGGACAGAACTGTACTTATTCTACTAAACTCCCAAGCAAGCTTCTCCAGCAACACTCTACACAACTAAATATCAGCACATAAATAATAAATACTCCCACTGCCAAAATATTTTTTCTACTACCATTAGAATTTTTATTTGCACCCCCAAAACATTTTTGTCTTCCAACGAAAGGTCACTTCAGAAKAAGGTTAACAGTATGAAGAACAAGGCAATTAATTCATGCTTACCATACTGACTTGCATCAAAACATGTAAACGGGGAACCAAGAACCTCAACAAAGTACCCCATGCTCCTGAGGTGCTGGTACATGTCCCTGAAGTTTGTGTGGATATGGTCACCATTCCTTTGAAAGAGAAGAGTGTTGAAGTCATTTAGATCTGACACGCAGAAAYCTGATTTCCACACTTTTTTGATTTTCTTAAATCCTGTCCACCTGCCACRTACTCCAAGAAGTTTCCCAAAAGCTTATGTCCTGGTCATTAACCCAATTTGAGACACTGTTGCATGATTTTTCCTACAGATGCTTCCCCCCTCCATCTACGAAAGGTGACAAGTCAGCCAAGCCTTTCCCTGCTTTGAAGACAAGTCTCCCTCAACACACAAGGGGACTCTTTTTGTCTTTTAAATTGTCAAGTTTGTTTGATAAACAAATGCTGAAGCAGTTAATAASGTGTCCCCCTTAACTTCCAGGGAGCAATTAGGTCAGAATAGAAAAGCCAAACAAAAATCTCAGTATCTTAAATGAGCATTTTAAAAGCTTTTCACTTCACGTGAATTAAACCATAGAGCACAAAAAACAATCCTGCACCAAAAGCATAGTCCAAGTACTTTTCATGGATTTCTTAGAAAAGATAATCCCATGCCTCTCTGAAAAAGGCCAGAACTATGGCATTCAGTAAAGTTATACCAGAACATTAACACACAATGAAGAAATACTGATTGAATAGAACCTGAGATAAATACCAATCTAACGGATCATTCTTCATCCTCAAATTATCCCTGGGGAAGTATCCTGGAGGATAACGGAGGTTGTGATATTGATCCCAMAGGACTCGCTTACTACGAGGTGGAGTAGGAATAATCTTCACTTTTATTGGGAGCTTCACTGTAGAAGTCTGCTCTGCACCATTCTTAGACTGAAGGACAGAAGAAACTACAATGAAATCCTTTTTCCCCACTGGAATCAGTTAACCATGGATTGTAAAATACCAAAAAACTGCAGGTATCACATCTACTTAGTCACCAGTACCAGCTCCAGAGACAAAGAGATGACTTTTCCTTTCTGAACTCAGTTTATAATTATGCTCAGAATGTAMAATACTTGACATATGTTACAACTGTGACTGGGTTCGACTGTTCAGAATCTTAAAAGTTTCTCAGGAGCAATTAAGCATGGTTCTAGAAGAAACATATTTAAGCAATCTTTTCCAAAATACATTACTTAAAATTCACAATAAACAAATGAAATTATGATGTTGGTCTCAAAAGAGAGGTTTCCTGATTCTAAATTGTATGCAATTTGCTCTCAACTATAAAGATCATTATTTGTACTCTTTAATTTCTTGACCCCAATCTAACGTATGATTCAAATGATAGGGCTAGAGCAAACCATGAAAACCAAGGTATTTGTATATCAGAAAGCAGTTTTAATAATTCTTAAGCCAGAAAATCCAAAATGCACAGAACTTACTTCATTTTCTGCAGGGGATGATACTGTGATCATAACATGACCCTGAGCAATGCCTTCCCAAGATGCTGCTTTCTTTGCTACAGAGATGGAAATTGCCAAATATCCAGACCAAGGCCACAAGACAGGGGAATAGGAGAAAGCCACCTCAATGTTATCCCCATTTTGAGGGAGATAGGGTTGCCAGTCTGGCTGTGAAATGAAGAATACAGAATATAGATAACACAGTATTTGCAATTGCTAATTTTGGCACACATAGCCTCTTTATCTGCATGAAGTAATAAATATTAGCTCTTCTGAAGATTATGTCACATTTTAAAATGCCCACCAAGCCCAAAAGTTTTGCGGTGTGTCAGTGAATCAACACAATCTCAATGACCCAGACTAGAGGCTTTTCAGAGGCAGGACTGTAACAAGCTGCCCGAGTCAACCTACTTTAWCATTCTGAGGTCATGTGCAACACAAGAACACAAGATTTCCCGTTGGTAACAAAGTGAGCTAACAGTGTAACAGACAGAGACAGGCAAATTACACCATCTCTGTGCACTACCAGGAGATAATGACCCTGGGTRAGAGCTTCAACGCCCTTTAATGTAAGCTTCAATCTAAAACAGACCTTAGGAGTCACATGGAAATATTGAAATTAGGCTAGAGTTACAGGACAAGTGTCTTCTTTAACTTGTATCAATTCTCAAATCTAGTTYGCATTTAAACTTCATTAAAAGTGTCTCTAGCCAACCAACATGCTCAACAWCACTTGTATGAAAGAACAGGCCTGGCAGCAGAACTTAGTTAAGTTGATACATTCAAGTCACTGTGACCCATGGAAGAGACATGATTGAGTGTCAGGATTCTTACTGAGATCATTTGTGCTCCAGGCCAAAAAAAAAAAAAAATAGTAAAGTCTACCCAGAAGATTATAAGTGCTATTTGACAATACAAAGATATCTCTAAGTACATCTTAGTTCAAACTGGTTTTGCAAAGACAAAATGTTACACGCCCCTGAAACCAATGCATTGCTTGAAAACTTGGTACACAGTGTTGACAAATCCTCCAATCTGGGCGTACCCTTTAATCAAACATTTTTCATCTCTTGCTCCCAGCAGTGAGGTTTGTCCTACAAAATTCATAGCTAAAGTAGTATTTTTGGAAACGTTTTGGCAAAATTTCCAGTCAGAACTTGGAACAGCRTTAATACTTACCTTGTCTACAATTCTCCCTGTGACTCCCATGCCATTAAGGATAGTAACATTGACAATAGTTGGCATCCCTCCATAATATATGGGCTGAGAACAATAGGGCCACATGTAGGGACATTCAGTCAAGTCAATATAGCTTGGACTCAAACTACAGCAGGATGRAGGAGGGAAAATTTGAAGAGAGAATAAAAATCAATGAACAGAAGAAGAACAAGCCACTACACAGAACTGTGAAAACAATTCAGATAAACCATGCCAGTCATAGTTTATCAAGATCTCGTCTCACTTCCCAAATATGCCCCAAAATACACCTTCTACTTTTTTTTTTAAGTTTTGTGAAAAGATTTTCACACACTAAAAAAGGAAACTTTTCAGTACAGGGAGAAGGCCTTTACTCTCTAAAGTAAAAACTTAAGTACTTTTCCACTGTGTTCTCACATTATTCATAACATCTAAGGCTAGAAYGGAAAATGATCATCCCCTACACACTGCTATACTTAGGTGGAAAAAAACTTGGGACTTTTCATTCATTTTCTTGTCAGAATTCATGCTTCAGAATACACAAGACTTGTGCAATTCCTTGCTGTCGCACAAGCACAGATTGCTCAACTAAGCTACCTGCATCACCTGCTCTCTTAAACAAAAGAGCAAATCATAGTGCACCATTGATTAATTAAGGATTAAAATTAACCTGGCCTGTGGTTTATAGCTGTTGAGGATCTGATAAGCTCTTAGAAGATCCAATTTGCCATGTCCTTGCTCAAACATGTTGACTCCAGGAAGTCTCCGTGCTGATGCAATAAGGGCCTGCTTCATACTTGCTGGATTCACCATTTCACGCTTCTGAACGGTGCTGAAACAGGAAGTAAGAGATCACAAAATCAGTTTGCAGTAACATCTGCTSTTCATATTTGTCTATTATTGCTTGATTTCTCATGATACAAATGTAGAAGAGGAACAAGTTCCTGATATATTGCTCTTTAAAACTAACAATACATTCATTTTTCTCCTTACAATGTGCTCCATGACYAGCCATTACAATCAGGGCAGTATCCTTATATTCCAAATAAAATAGCTGTCTTTYGAGGGGGAAAAACAGCTCTGCTGTTCAAACTAAAATGCACCAATTTATGGAGGAAATACGATGGTGACTTTGAATTTTTTGCATGTTTCTCAAATAAAGATTTGTCTCATCCATATGGAGCAGCTATAACAAACACARGGTATGGACTTGCAGTTTCCTCTTTCAAGTTCTTTAGTGTGCAACAGCTGACTTACGCAACAGGACAATGGCCATAAAACCCTGCATCCTATAAAATTTACAAGTACATTGGTAATTACCTGCTAAGGGTGCCTACTTTGAGCAGCTGCTCTTTAACAACAGTTGAAATAAGTTCAGCAATCCCAAATGATTAAAAAATGTGACAAGATTGCCTCCTAGTCCTGCTCACCCTAATTATATCCTCAAACACCTAACTATYATTCCACACAGTTACTATTCAYCCAGTTTTTCTCAWGAAACATAGAGGTAGCTAGACAAGGTAACGATTCAGGCAGGACAGTAGTGATTTTATTCTCTGTTTTGCAACATCTAAACACAATTTAGTTTTATTTGGTGGATTCCTTTAGAGGGAATTTTATGACCCTCCTGACTGATACCTGTTAAGAGATTTTTCATTAAGATTTACCTCACTAACAAAGTGACAGCACCTGCCACCACAGGAGATGCCACACTTGTCCCAGAGAGGGAGCGGCATCCACCTTTCATACCAGACCCTCTCACTCCAGAGCCGTAAGTGACAATATCAGGCTTCACTCTGCCRTAACCTCCAGGCAGCTCCTGTGAAAGAAAACAAATGGATTATTGCCCTAATGTATAATGGATACTGGAGGCTTCACCTGGGCATTTAACTTAATGACAGGTCATTCATAAGTAAAATCAGCAACTAAATTAGCCAAGGTTCAGCATCACAGAATAGCTGCTAACCTAAAGGACTCAAGCTGTTTAGGGTAAGTTCTCATCGTTTCAACATTACTGCTGATCACTATCTCTGCTAAGCATGAAACCACTGACTAAATRATAACCACACTGCTACTGGATACACAAACAGAAACATGTGACAGACCCCTTCACCTAGATCACAGTGTGAGCTCATCTGAAATCATGTGCACCATAACCACCACCTCAGCTCCACAGGCCAGTAAGTGCAATGTTACATGTAACACCRGAAATCCTAGGATTTTTAAACTAAAGGACAAGAGCAGGCCTTCATGTTTGCAGATTTAACCACACAGACAAGTCCTCACCATCAATCAAAAGGAACTAGATGTTCTATAAATTCATCAAAAATGTCAGTAGGGGTCAGGACTAATAGTGGGAAACCCCGAAAAGAACATTAAGCTTCTTGCTTAAACACTTACAATTTCTAACTATTCTGATCTCTGATGAAGTATCTTCTCATTTTTACTCCAACATACAGAACTGGCCATTCAAAAAAGGTAGCCCTTCCAAGGCTCYCTTATTTTGGCTGCAAATGTGAATGGCCATCATCAAAATATCTTACCCAAGTGGTCATTCCCCTAGATGAAAAGCGAGCTATATTATCTTCAAAGTCAATGCCACCTACTCCAATCACATCCATCTGGTCAGCAGGATTATTGAGAGTCCTAGAGTAAGTTGGGAGATAAGAAGAAAAAAAAAATTGAAACAACACCCAAAAAAACAAGATACAGTCGTAAGTTTATCCCGGTAACAGAAGTGCTGCCATCAGATTACTTATACTTCATAGGTGACAGCAACTCATCAGGCAGTTACTAACTCAGTAACTATCAGACTGTGTGCCTTGAAGACAAAACAAAATCTGTTTTTAGGCATTTACTGTAGAAGTACAGCACAAATCGTTCTGGGTTGATCCCTTCTATATTCCTTAAGTACAAGAACAGTACCCAAAGATGTCTGCTCATACTGACAGGGATATGTCAGCTATAAGCACTGCTATTTTTCTTTCACCGACTTTCCACCATTTCAAAGAAAAATATTTAGTTAAGTACTTCCCAAAATGCAAGCAATTAAGGACAGTGAAAAGAGTTTAACTGGAGTCATTTTCTAAGATTAGAAAAAAAAAAGGAGAGAAAACTTCCTGACCAAGCAAAACTACTTCCAAACCCACATACCAACATAGCTGGGACCCTTTGAAGCGGTTGCTGACACTCACCCATATAAAGGGCCATCGTTGCCAATAGCAGAGACCATGATGACATTGTTGGCAGTCAGCTCCCAAACCTATAAAAACCAATGTTTACAATAAGGCTCTGCCACCAAAAAAGAGACTTTTCTAACAGACTTAACTTCTTTCTGAGTCTTAGAAGATACATCCYACTGTATATCCACTATTAAGCTCCAAACTTCCTTAAGACAATTTGAGCAATAACCCAGCCTCGGCAGCAACACTGCTGACAGAACCTTTTTAAAGTTACACCAAAGGAATAACTCTTGTCTGTAACAAGCACTGCAGATGTCAAAATCAAGTAGCTCTTATGAATCCCCTCCAGTAGTACTCTGGGGAGTACAGTGAAGTCACTGTTAAACTAAATTTCAATGCAGGTTATCATAAAAAAAACAAGGAAGAATTTATACCCCAACCCCCTTAACTGCCCTTTACAAAGAAAGACTATATTCTTTTTTTGAAAACTAAATTAATTCACGTAATGCTTTTGAAGACCAATAATGCAGTGAACTATGACATTTACAAAGACAAAAACCTAATTCCATCTGAACCAAATCTCTTGGCATGCAGCTGAATCACTTTTTACCTGCAATTTTTAGCTATTTGTTCTTAAATTCACTAAAATCAGATCATTCTTTTTTTTTTTTTTTTTTTTTTTTTTTTTTACCATGAAATAAATTAACCATGCAGAGATTTAGGAAAAAAACTCCAAGAGTGGATTTCAGTTAAGCATTTTCTATTTAAAGGTTCTTTTGGTTGTCTTCTTGGGAGTAATTTCCAAGCAAATTATCAAGCATTTTATTAAAAAGCATTTTCCATAACTCTGTAAACATATGGGTTGTGCTTGGGGTTTTTTTATCTCAATCCTTATACCTACTCCTAAGAGTCTGTACATTGTACAAAGTTTCTATCACAGAAATGAAACACAGAAACTGTCAGCAGGACCAGATGGAAATAAGCATTTCTGCAAGTCCAACATTTGTGTGAGAGATASAAACATTATGCCCACTTCCTCATACTAACTTTGTCAACAAATGGATGATCCATGAAGTCTGGTCCACCAATACTTAGATTCAGTACATCTATCTTCTTTAAAATTGCATAATTAAAAGCATCCAGAAACCAAGATGTATACGAGACCTATGTAAGATAGAGGGGCACAAAGTTACCATTAAAAATATCCAGCGATTTCATGACAATACAGACTTTAGACAGAAAGCAGAAACAACACCAAAATAAAGCACAAAAGTGACAATGGTCTTAAATTTCTAGTGCTCAGTACATTTGGGTGACYGTTCCACTATACATATACGATTTCCGCATACTATTTCTGAAAAATATACCACATTTGGAAACTGTCAGAAAGTTGTMTCCATCCCACTTATTAATGTCTACATGTATAAGGGCAATGCAATACTCCCAAAAAAAGGATTAATACAGCATTAACCTGAAAAGGCAAGAATTTAAATGCATGTAAAATAGCTACCTGATTATTAGTGAACACTCTGAAAATGTGCAGTTCTGCATTTGGAGCAAACCCCTGGCATTCCCTCATGCTGGCTATCACACCTGCTACGAAAGTCCCATGGCCTAAACCTATCACCAAGAGAAGGAAATAAAATAAGACATTAGAAGAGAAATCATTTCATTGCCAAGGATTTTTACCTTTGAACATCAACTATAGCAAAAATCACATCACTTTAACAGAYTTTACAACTACAAATACTGGATTCAGTCCTAGTCTTTCTGAACCACATTCTGCTACCAGGTTCAGTGAGGTCAGAATTTGCAGCATTGTTTAGCCAGACAATCAGAAAGTTGGGTGATACATTCTCCAGTCCATCCACTCCTGAACGCTACCAATGAAATCATGACAGCAAAACAGTATTTTGGAAAATGCAGCTCAGAAAGTCAACGCATTTTAAYGCAGACTTCTGAAAGGATTTTTATCCTGACTCTGCAATAACCATATTTTGTTAAGCATTAGCAATGAACACAACATTTTTTTGTCCAAAAATAATTTGGCTTTTGCTTTATTTGACTGTCTATATTATATTTTTGTACTCCAAATCTGCCTGTCCAGCAACTCTCTGGGCACAGAACTAACAGAAAGAGCTACCAAAATCTGGCGTTGCAATGCAAAGAAATTAYTGTGTAAAGAAAACTACGGAAGTGCATACAAGACTGGGCAATATAAGCATCTATCTCAAGATACAGAGTTTTAAGAGRTATTAGCAGTACAGCAGTAAGCAGCACAAAACACACCAGTGTCAGGAATAGCTGAAAAATTGCACACTCACCATCATCCAAGGTTCTCTCATTAGTCCAGTTTGTTCTCTCCTTTACATTTTTGAAATGTGGATGTTTCTCACTCAGACCAGTGTCAAACACTGCTACTCTCACACCAGCACCTATTAAGAGAAAACCATTACTTTTTTTGATTCAGCTCCATAGCAAATCTATTCAAACAAGTTAAAAGAGAAATTATGTTTAATGTAGTATGCAATTTACAATCTACATGAGTTACAGATCTTAAATAAACCCATATTCCAATTCAGAAATTCAACCAAAGGTCATAAACATGACCAATCCTCCCAAAGTACAATACACACACACAGACAAGCATTCAGTAAATATACAATGCATTTCAAACCAAATTATTTCTCAACCTTCACAGCCTAGCACCCTGTGAGAGGTTAACTCGAGTCAATTAGCCTCTCCTTACACTTCACTTGTTTTTCCAAGAAGGTCATTGTTCTCAGGCAATAAGCAAAAGCATACCTGTGTAACCCATCTGCCAGAGGACATCTGCCTGCAAGGTCTGAGCAACCTGGCGAGGGATGGCTCTCAGCAAGCGCCTGCTGGAGTGCCGGCCGGTGGCGTGCCAGAAGCCAGAACCCAGAGAAAGGCTTGCTCTCCTCAAGGGCCGGGATGACTGCCACTTCTGAGTCCACCTGGTTTCGTTGCAGTGCAGCACTGGATCAGCTGTGTAGAATTAGGATGAAGGAAAGAAAATACAGTATGAGGAAAACCATAAAAGAATTGACTCTTACGCAAACATAAGACATCATATTGTTACAAAAAATGGTTTTAGATTATTGAGTATTCAGTTTCTTCAATCAAAATGGGTAAAAGCTGCTMGTTTATCTAAGAGGGATACAGAGGTCCATAGTCTCAGGTAACTGACTGCTGCAAAAGAAATATTTCTATGCTGTAGACAGAAACATACCATGCTTTAGCAAACATATGACAAGACCCTGATAATTTTATAACCAAAAGAAGAGATTTCTGCTAATTAAAGAAAAAATGCAGAGTACTTCTCACTTGCGTAACACTAAACTGATGGTTTGAAATAAGGGTAAGAACACTTTTCCAAAGCAGATCCCATGCAGCCACACAGAAAGTAACTTACATTCCAAATACTTGAGCGACCGAAAAACCTTTCGCTGAGGTGTCACACGYTTGATGTTTGGATGATCTTCCAGTGTGAGGACTCCATCCTTCTGCTTCTCGTTGATCTGAATAACTTCAAAATCACTTGGATAGTCACTAGCTGGGTTGTTGCGAGGTACAATTCTCCAGTTTTCAATATCACTGCTTTTTAGTGCACTTGAAATAAATTTACTTCGAGCTTTAGCTGTGAAGTATCCATTAAAAGCCACAATATACTCTGGAACAAGAGCACAACTTTATCAGAACTGGTGTTTAAGCAGCTTATTCATGCATTCACATTGCAAAGTCTGAGTTTTCCTTTATTCAGAACAAATAATCACAATGAGGCACTTTTTTTTGCTTTTAGAAGTTTGCAATTTATTTCTGAACTATGTGATGGGAAGGGGTGGTAAGTGTTGCATCAGGAAACCTAAGAATTATGACAAAAACCTTTGAAAGGATGGTAGAATTGTAAGTATCAGGGACAGGTGAAACAATGAGAGGAGCAGGGGRGAGGGAACAGATTTGCTGTTACAAACTGATATGCCAATTCAATGTTGTTTCTTGACAGGTATGGTTTAAAGACTGCATGGTACTGAGCTTTAGTGCAAATTASTGACACCATGGCAAGCTCAGAAAAGAAAGTCAGATTCAACAATCCAGTCCTTGACCTGCACCAGTGATTTGTGAGCAGGCTCAGCCCCGGCTTACAACACTATATTCATCCTGTTAAGGCTGTGGCCAGCTACCTGCAGGAATGTCATTCCTGCCATCCTGCCTGCAAGCACCCAGGCATAGCTCAGCTTCACTGCTGGAAAGTTCCTGAGGCAACACGTGGATGCAGGGTCAAGGTATCTACTGCTACCCTTTGCCATCTCAGCAGTGGCATCTGCCTCACTCTGCCTTTCATCTGCTCCYTTCACAGTTATCTGCCATTTTTTCATTCAAGTATTGCTTCCAAACTTTTAACAAATCCACAGAGACCTCTCGCTTTTCTCACCCTTTCAAGGCCTGTGTGGTCACATTTCATGAAAGAGCCTCAAGCACACCACTGGCCAGGTCAAAATAAACAGTGACTAAACACATCAAACTTGCCCACCTGAGCCTCCACACTCCATTTTCAGTTTTAACATMCTCTTGATTTCCCTCTCCCTTCTCTTGTTGTTGGAACACTGTCTCCAGCTAAACAAAGCATCTTTGTAAAAGTGTTCCTCTTTTTRAATATAGAGAATTTAGCAGATGATGTGCTTCTACAGAAACCCTGAATGCTAAAGTTGCAAACATCACAAATCAGTAACATACACRTGAACATGACATGGATTACTTTTTACTGCTTAACTCTTTATTACCATGCTCCACAACTGTCGAAGTGAACTCCACTTTCAAAGTAAGGCGTGAACATCCAGGACATACGTGAGCCTCATGAGARGAATTCCCTACTCTGGTACCAAAGTGTTTTTTGCCACAGAGTAAAATAACAACCAGAACAAGCCAGATGTTTGCAAACTTCATGGTCATAGAAGAAAATGGTTTCATTCCAAAAATTCCATATAATCAAATCACAGTTTTCTTCTTTATAAACTAGTTCATTTTTGTTCCAGGAAATGTTGCTTTCACTGTGCTGATCAACTGGATATTCCTAAAGCTGGATCCAAAATAAGCAGAGATTTCATGGTCTTTTCAGGTCAAGCCTAGTGAACAGGCTCATTTCTTTCTACGCTTCTTCTCCATTTTGCATACAATGATTCGGTCACTTGGGATGTGGCAGCTGAGTCCTGTACTCCATTTCTGATGGCAAAGTTAACTCCCTAGAAGAATTAGCAAAGCTGATTGCAAGCCAACCTGTAAGGCAGTGCAATATAAAAAATAATTAGATGCATGTTTGTGCAACTTYATAATCTGAAAATCACCCAAAAAAAGACACCTTTGGCAGTTCATTTTACAAATAATAGGGGGAAAAGTTGTTCATATTTCATTTAACCATTTTCCACCATGTCTTTGCCTTACTCAGACAAGAGMACGTGTGAAACACTCAGATATTAACCTGGCTACACAAGAGGCAACAATGACCACCAAAATCGACCCCACTTCATCTACATGGAGCAAAGAGGAAAAAATGACATGCAAATCCCATGGCAGGGGGAAAAAGTGCAAAATAAAATACTAACATAAGTGTCCACAGACACTTAAAAAAGCATGTTTTTTTTGCCAATCAGAAACATAGCAAATAGAAATAATGCTACAGAGCATCATTTTACACAAGAACAATCAGATTCAAACTCTATGCCAAGGCCAGGTAAGGACAAGAGGTACCAGTGGAGAGGCAAAGTTGCAGTGCCTATGCTTGAAAATCTGCATTAAAAAAGTCTTTCGAAATTTGAGCTGGGGTGTGTGTTACTAAAACATGGGCACCTGAGAAAATAAGACCTGATAACAGCATGCAATAATGTGAAGTTAAAGGAAAGTGTTGCAAGTGTTTTTCATATGGACAGACAGCCTCTTCCCCTTAGGTTCCAAAGTGCATAATACACTCAAGAAAAATTGCAACGCTAGTATTCTTCTGAATTCCAAACACTCAACCAGCAACTGAGAGATAGAAGGCCATTAAAAGATAAGGAAAGAGAAACATTTATGTCTGGTTTGTCACAGCACCTGGAGAAGCAGAACAGAACAGTACTTTGCAGCTGTGATGAGGACTGGAAAGTAGGAGCCTGATCAATGAATTCACATGATTTAGGGGAATGATAGGCTGACCTCACAGCACAATAACAGATTAATCGAGTCTGAATGCAACAGCTGTTACTTCATTTTTATTTAACTTTATTTAGCATTGTCAAGTATTTCCTTGTAACAGGGACAGAAATACCCTCTGTTTTTATTTGACTGACAACACCGAACTGCTTGTGGTTATGAAGTTTCCCCTTCATTCCGAACTCAACAGAATTACAGTGCATTGACTCCTGGCCTTGGCTAAGCTCTGCCTGCCTTTATCACTTCATCGGTTAATAACCCCTATAGCAATAAAATAAAACAACCACACAAATGAGCAAAATAAACACCCTTCTGGCTGATAACAGGTTGTATGTAAGCACGATAATGAAATACGATGGAAACTAAGAGCAAAGGAACAGCATGCCCACAGGTTTATTCTGTTAAACACCCATACCGTGAGGGGCTGGACGGGACTCACTCACACTTGCCAACTTGCCCCTGCCCTAGAAGAGCTATGCTTGGAGTCACTCCCTGCCTTTTTCGAAGMGGGCACCCCATCCCGAGGACTGGGCACGCCGCAAGAGTCGCCGGCTGCGAGAGCCCTGCGGGGAACCGGCTGCAGCGCAGCTCCGCCGGTGCCACGAGCGAGCCCGGTGAGCCCGTGCCCGGTACCGCCCCGGTCGGACTAAMGCCGCAGTGAGCGCGGCCGGACCCCGTGAGGGCAGAGCCGCCGCTCCCGGCCCGGGCAGGGCGGAGATGCAGTGACAGCCGGCGGGGAGAGCCCCGCGCCGCGGCAGCGAGCGAGGCAGCCCCGCAGACGAGGGCAGCGAGCACCGCCCCGCCCGCGCCCCAGGGCCCTGAGGGAGCCGCGGCGTTCCCGTCCCGTCCCGCTCGCCCCGTCCCGTGCTCACCGCGCCGCCGCCGCCGCCGCCCGGCCCACCGCCATCTTGTGCGCTGTTTACCGCCGCGCTCTCGCGAGAGCCAGGAGCGCCGCGCATGCGCGATGGCAGCGGGGCCTCCGGAAAAGGCGCTCCGAGTCCCGTTACCCCGGCGGGGCTGAGGGGGCTGAGTCCCGCAGGGAAGGGGGGGGACACGCCAGCATCGCCCTCCTCAAGGGCCTTTTAAGCCTATGCCCAAATTAAATGTACTGGTTTAAAGCCCCTTTGCCAGCGAGCCAAAGGCGTTGTTGGCAACACAGCAGTTTTATCCCGCACAGTTGAAGCGAACGGCTTTAAAGCCCAAGTGAGATTGGCGTCAGCTGTGGACAGACCCCTGTCATGGGTATCTGGCCCTGATACTTTACCCCATCTTCTCCACAACTTCTCACTTGTCATTTAGAATGCTTGATTTTTTGGGGGTCCTGTTTCTGATGGATTTGGAGAAGTCTTAAATTCTGTCAACTTTATAAATGGACATCATGTAGCACTATGTGAGAGATGATCACTTATTGTCAGAAAAAAAAACCTGTACCAGCTCCTGCCCAGTTATCTCAATGAGGAAGGTAACAGAAATTAACATCAAGAAGATCAGCATTTTGTCATAAAGGAAAGCAGCACAGGAGCTATTTAATACAAGGATATAGAGAGGATCCACACTTTGGCTGTCGAGGTAAGGTAGCTTGTTTAACAAGGTATGGATAAGTTACAGTAAGTTCTCCAAGGTTCATTACGCATTTCTGGAGCACTGATCAGAACCATCACGTGGGACAACAAGCTACTCCTATTTCGCTTTGGCTCTCAAAGCTTGCTTGCGTAGAGCTCTGCTCATATTCAGTGAAAACCATGCCCATATCCATTCAGGCAGGCAGTTAGCCAGTGTGAGCTGTGGAGAGGCAGGGGGAGACAACAGGAAAAAATGAAGAGAAGGGACGGATTAAGATAGATTCCATTAAAGTAAACAAACAGTTTCTCAAATCACTACTAAAGCAAGGCAAAAAGTGCTTGAATATCATCAACTAAGCCTTAAATTCAACCTCTTATAAGTACATATATTTAGCTGTTTCTGAAGTAGCACCCACAGCTGATCAGTTAAGTTCCTCAAATAAATCCTGAATTCTGTTTTGGTCAAGTTCACAACAGCAGTTCTGTCCACTTCCTTTAATTGCCACATCTTGCCAGAATCCATCCCACCTCTTTTATTCCTTTTGGATTAATCCCCATTTGTTCATTTCCATCTACTCAACCCAATGCCATAGGAAGCCACAAAGCAGGATACATGAGATGTGACCAACGTGCCTAAAACAGTCTGCCCCCAGAAATGAAAACGCTAACAAATGGGAGGACTTGCTTCCAGRTAGCTTAGAACAAAAATATGGGGTTTTTTTCCTGCTATTATTCCATCCTCCCTACCCACTCTTCCCAAAGCAGAAATA
Organism: Malurus melanocephalus; assembly: GCF_030028575.1. Lineage (NCBI taxonomy): Eukaryota > Metazoa > Chordata > Aves > Passeriformes > Maluridae > Malurus > Malurus melanocephalus. The sequence continues at coordinate 635,343 of NW_026623272.1, read as the reverse complement.
CGCTCAAGAAATTAAGACTGAAAAAAGCTATTTCTATTTACAAAAGGCAATGAAACACTGGCCCAGTCAGCAACACCCCAAGTGAAATGAGATACTACGTGCTTTTCAATAAAAAAGTTGTCTCTTTCCCATTTTTGCTGCACATTAAAGGGGGAATTGGATTCCTTCTCTGATCTTAAAAATAAGCATGCCCAAGCATACATTTCTAAAACAGATTCCTAAGAAAGTAAAAAGCTGGTTTACTTCTACTGACAACATTAAATAGTTTAATGAATTCCATTACCTGTATTGCATGCTTCCAGTGACCAGTGGTCCTTATGGATAAACCAAGAGTAGAAACAGCTTGACTTGCATATTCTTCAGCAGTAGGAAGAATGATAGATCTCTTTTTTATAGTGTCACTGAATGCTATCARATTTGTTCTAGTTACAAATGGCACTAGACTCTGAATAAAAATTCCTTTAGAGGCATATTCATAATGTARCGATCTACTGAAATAGTCCATGTAGCTCTAGAAAGACAAAAGCAGAAAGAGTTCTTTTTTCTTCTTTTTTTTTAAACAATGAAATCTCAGGGAAGGGTTTTATTAAAATTACAGAGGAGTTGTAACATATTTTATACACCAGCTCAATAAATAAAAAGCTAATAAATAGTAAAAAATGTTAATTACTGACATATTATCAACATTTSTCTGTGTTGTTATTTACTATAAACCTGACATAGTACAGTAACTTGCAGGACAAAGTGACTGCTTAACACRATCTGCCAATTTCTGCTTAAAAATAATACAAAAACATTTATTTCATTTAAAACAAATACCTTGTTTGTTCTGGGGGCATTGCAAGGACACTTTACAGCCAGCTCTACCTAGCACTGTCAGAAGGAGAAAATAAAGTCCCATTCTTTAGTACCTTTACAGATGAATTTTGCATTCAACTGTCTTCTCCAAAGGCCAGGTTAGTTATTTCTGGCACTTCCTTATGCAAAATTATTCATTTGTTTATGTGTATCTGCATTATCTTCTTCAGCTCATTTTACTTATACAGAGTAACAAAAAAGCTCAAGCCTGCTAACTGGGACTGCTGGAATTAGACTGAAAAATTAGCCTGGCTCAGTCTTATCAGAGCAACAATGCAGATTCCTTCCCTGCTGAAGCTACTGCTGTGCCACACAGCCAGTATTCCCTGGGAAAGAGTATTTTAGACTCAGCTTGTGAGCAGATAGCTTGTTGCTTCCAAACAGCCTGGCAAAAGGTTTTCCCAACAGTTTGTTGGGAAAGCATCTTGGAGAAATGCTCTTACAGCTCCTTCAGGAAAACTAAAGCACTTCAAACACCATGCACTGTTATTTAATGCACAAAGAGGCTTAGGATGTTACAGCAACTTGTTCTCATTTCACTGTTCTGAGACCAGGCTTAAAGCTGGATTGCTGATTTAGAATTTGGATTATGTCAGCTAAATGAAGAAACTTCAGCATATTTGTGTTTCTTCTTTTTCATTCAAGCCTTTTAATTGTTTTAATTCAAAATGCAGTTCTACACACACTTAGCATAATCAAAGGGGCAGATAATCTGCACAGAAAACAGTAATCTTAAGCCAGTTTCCATACTGGACAAAGTGTACAAAGACTTTTATACCTTGGGGTAGTAAGAGCTGGTTTTGCTCCAGGCCAAAGGAAATACTCAAAGAGCTATGTCAGGAGGAAGGCTACAGCAGAGGGAACCCACGGGCATCTGGGAGCAGTAACCACTTGTGTTTAGACACTGGGTCTAGCTGATCCTTCCACGATCTCAGCTGCTTTTGTGGATTCAGCAGCATGTCATACAGTGTAACTCCACCATCACCATGAGCATCCAGCATCAMCCAGCTGTCCCATCCCGTTCATTACCAGCTGGACTTCCTCAGGAAGGACAATTATGGGGGAGTTCCTGTCACTTGTCCCCAAATATGGCACAACACTGCTTGGTGTTACATGAAGCAGTGGCTTGATTTGGCCACACTCTTTGTCACAGTGGTGGCTTGAGCCCGAAGATAGCCCTTTTTGCTACCAAATACTGGTACGCAAGAGGCTTGAAGTATGTACACAGTTCAGCTGAAGAAGAGAGAGATGAAATTCTGGACCCTTTTAACAGGTGCCACAGAACTGCCTCTCTGCTCTGTGCATCTGAGAAAGGCAACATTTCTCTTAGAATGACTGTTATGCCACAGCTCACAGAAAATCCAAGAGCAATGACTTGGATTCCAAGTCCAGCATTGGTGAGTATGAAGAGTTTACTGTGTAATACATGTATCATTCACTTCCAATATTCAAACAAATCCCTAGAAAACATTCAGGTATTTTGATATCCTTGCTGAACATGTTAAAAAACTCTCACAACACAACCAACCTATAATGTACTTTCGAGCGCATACCATTTAGAACTACATCCCAACTTACTTTAGAGGCTCCATAGACTGTCAACATCGGTGATGGCTGATAACAGACTGACGAAGCGAGGTTCACAATTGCCCCTTTCTTCTTCTTTACCATGCCTGGCAGCACGATATGCGTCATCATGGTAGTGGAAGCAATATTTACATGGATCAAGTCCCATAGCTTATCCTCGGACAGATTAGTAAAATAGTCTGTGTGGTCATAAAACATTCCTACATTATTCACCAAAATACCAATTTCTYTGTCTTTCAGAGCCTCCTTAATGGCTGGGTAAAGCTCACGACCCTTGCTGAAATCAGCTACTATTAAATCTGTTTCCACTTTATAGGTTTCAGATATGCTCCTGGATACAGCCTCCAGCTTCTCTTTGTTTCGGCTGATTAAGATGATGTTGACACCACGCTTTGCCAGTTCTTCAGCATAAGCCTTCCCAATGCCATCTGTGCCACCTGCAAGAGAAAAATGCAATAGAACATACAAGTTAAAAACAGAGCAACCCCAGCCTTCTACTTTCGACAGTTCTTTGAATTTTAGCTTTATTCTTTTTTTCTGAGATCATGCATCATTGAATATATTGAATACAAAGACACAACAGTAAAGACAACCCTGCCAAACACCTTCTGCAATTCCCTTCATRAAAGTTTTATATTTTCTATGACAAGAGAGAGCTCAAAGGAGAACCTTAATGAAAGGCAGGGATGTCAGAGATATAGGGCTCAAACCTTGCTGAAGAACTAGAGCACATATGAACATCTCATAGCAAAAAAAGGACCTTGTCTGCATCTCTGTCTATACTTACAGGTGTTCAAGATGTACCGTTTAAACGTGGGCAACAATTGCTGTGATTCTTTCTCAGCTGTCAGTCAATTCACTTATCTTGCCCATCTCCTGAGCAATTCATTTCTAAAGACAGTGAGCAACATCCACCGCTCAAGTAGATTAACCTGCAACCTGAGACAATACAGGCCCGAGCTTGTGACATAAAGCTCACCCAGCAGCACAAGCTACCAAGTTTCACAGTACTGGCACAACATGTTATATAAATTTAAGCAAATTCACCACTTCATCTCTTACCAGTGACCACAGCCCATCYTCCATACTTCTTGACAAGATCAACCTCCCCAGTCAGCCTTGGAATAACGTACAGCCTGAGCGCACTGTAAGTGTCCAACGCCAGAGACACACACTTTGTGAGTGTGTACCAAGCTCCCACAATAGCYAGGCCTTCTACGTAGAAACTGCAGGAGTAACTTATTTCTCTGTACAAGAGGGAGAATCGATCCACCGCAGCCATGGTGATGACAAGCCTGAAAAAAAAAGACACAGGCAATTACAACTGCCTCTTGGGCCATGCAAACWTTTCAGACTGTATGGATAACCTTCGAGATTCAGCATGTTACACTTTGAGTGCTGGTTTTGATGCAGAAAAGCCATAAGTCAGTCTCCTAAAATTTGGGAGTCACCTATCATCATCCTCACTGGTTTACGTACTGTTTAGATTTTTTTTAGGTTTCAGCTATTAATCAGTTATACTGCAACGACACTGATCCACAATTCCGTAAATAAAACAATTCAAGCAGAAGCTAAACAGGTGAAAACCAATTTTGGAAGATGAAAAACTACGTAAAAGAGAAGCAAGGATAACCAGCACGAGAAAGCTGAGATACAAAGAAACAACGGGCTCTTTCAAGGACAAAAAGCTACACGAGAAACAAAGCAAGCTCACACAGACTCAGTCCCCAGCGCTGGCAAAAGCACTGCATCTGCCACTGTCCTTGAACCACGGCACGCTGCAGCACATCAGGCACATCGCACACCGCGTTTGCTGTGTCTCACACGGCTTTCACTAGTTAATACATTTTCATAACAAGCACACACCCGTCCTCTCCTCGGCAGCACCTGATGCGCTGCCCGGCACCGCCACGGCCCGCCCGCCCCTCGCCCAGGGCGGGACACAGGGCTCCGGGCGCGCCCACCCGCGCAGTCCCAGCAAGCTCACCCGGCGCTTCGGCCCCTCACCCAGCCCCGGCCCTCAAAGACCCGGCCTGGGGCCCTCTCTCTGCCGGGCTGTGCCGGACGGAACCCACCCCCGCCGCGGCCCTGCCCCGCCGGTGCCTCACCCTCAGGGCCGGGCTGAGCTCCGCGCCGCCCGCGCTCACCGCCACCGCCTGCGCCGCGCGGGGCCGCCGGGAGCGGCCGCGGGGCCTTGTGGGCCTGCGCGCGCCGTCGCCATGGTCACGGCTGAAGCGGCTGAGGCGGCAGCCSGGGCTCGCGCTCCGCTCCGTCCCTCGCCTGCCGCCGACTAAAGCTGGGGACACTTTGACTGAAAAAGCCAGAGCGTAAATCCGATACCGGCTCGGGGGGTGTTAGAATGCAGGCGGTGCCCGCTGGAGACCCGGGCAGCGGCCGCGGAGGGGAGGTCCAGGCGCCTGAGGCTCCGCTGGTCGACACCGGGAGCGGAGGTGCCCGCACGGAGTGTGAGGGCAGCCCTGAGAGCACAGGTGAGCCCCTCCGGCTCGCCCGCCAGGACATAAAGTGCCCATCACGGCTGTTCATACTCGTATGGATGTAAATAACACTGTGTGCTTTCTCCCAGCAAAGTCACTGAAATCCTGACTTAACGGCGGCATACTCAGTTGCTGTCTTCCTGTGGCCTTTTTTCCTTTCCCTGTATTTCTTTACTTTCCTGTCGCTGGAGGAATATTTCTTCCAGTATTATAATCACACAGCTAGCCTGACCTCTAAATCACGGAGTGACAGCGTGGGTCGRGTGTGAGGRGACCMCRGCGGGTCATYGGTCCAACCTCCCYGCTCAAGCAGGGCCATCCCAGAGCACATGGCACAGGATTGCATCCAGATTCTTCTGTCCAGTAAGGGACATTTCACACCCTCTCTGGGCAAACAGTTCCAGTGCGTGCTCACTCACACAGTAAACAAGTTCTTATGTTCAGGAGGAACTTCTGAGCACGAGTTTCAGCCCATTGCCTCTTGTGTTACTCAACATGTCTGATGATTATGTTTTAATTGCAGTCATATTTAAGTAAGCTGGTACAATCATTTTGTTTGCACTTTCTCTTTAAATGTACAGACTACAAGTGCAAGTAGAAGGTCCAGRGCAAGTATCGGAAGAGAGAAATACTRAAATTRSAATTAATCAAAGGCAGYRTAAAGACACCTTCCAAGGATTGCARAAGGGTAGATTTGTAGAAGAGCTAGACTAATAGTGCTTGGGATGACTCTTCTTGAAATTAATATTCAAGTGCTCTTCAATATTTCTCTAAAGTAATTGGCAACATCTCACATTTTCCCCATCTTTGCTATTAAATTGCAACTCATTTTCTCATTTATGAAGCTGTTAAAACTGAAGAGAAAGAAGTCAACTGTATGTCCAAAGCAGATCAACAGAATGAGCAAAAATCAGGTACTGATGACAAGTCTGGAACCAGCTCATCCAGTCAAAAGAAAACAGAAAAGAGGGCCTCTGTAAGGTAATAGTGTTTGTGGATGTGTTTTATTTTAATTTTGGCATCATCAGGAGTTTAGCTATTCTTTGTGTTCATCTYAGTTCTGGAGAACAGTTTTGAAGATGAACTTGAGAATAAAGGATAGATGAGGTGCTAGTGATATTTCTGGTGTCTGTACAGATGTTTGTTGTTTATGGCCACAGYAGCAAATTACATTCTGACCACACTGTGTATTTAATTAATGTATCTGGAGAAAAATATGCAAATTCCTGTGGGAGTCATTTGCCAGTAGATTTAACTATTTCTCCACATCATTTCAGACGAGGCATTGTGTTAATTCCTAGTGGCATTCCCAGGAATTCCCAGCCAGCCAACAGCTGTATAACAAAACTTTCTTGAGTGCTATTTTGGAGTCAGAATTTCATTAAAATGTTGGGATGATAAATACTGATTTTTCTAGTCTGAGAAAAATGTTGCATTTTGGCTCTGCCACCAAAGGTCCTGTACCAAAGCAATAAGGAACAGGGGAAAGAATTGGAGAGGAARCTAACATTGGAACCAGAAGCTAACATAGAATCATGCTTCCCTTTTCCAAGAAGATGAACTTTCTAATTCCCTGCCCATTTTCCTATGAATTTCTCTGGGTTTTAGCAGGAGAGTCTGGTAACTCCTTTCGGAGGTAGAAATGAAAAGCCACACTAAAAAAACCCACTTCTTTATTTTTATTTGAATAATAATTTTGAAAGCTGTAGCTGTTTCTCTTGCATGAAAGAACTGTTAATTATGTTGCATTGGAATAGGTAARGAAACCAAAGATTTCAGAATGTGCACTGAAATACATTTTTTATTTTGCTTCTGCTTCCTGTACTRTTTTAGAATGACAAAAAAGATTCTGCTAGACATCTGTAAACAGCAGAAATTATACTGGACCCCACACTTAAATGATACACTTTACTTGCATTATAAAGGTAAGATGTGGACATGACTGTTTAGATTAATCATTCTAAGTAGCATTTTAGCAGATAACCTATTTCTTGGGTTACAGAAGTAAGTATCTAGTTATTCTTTTACAATTGTATATAATACTAGATGTGGGAAACAAAATGAGTCAATGTGAAGGTATGAAAGTAAACTGATGATACATCTAATTCACTTTGTGGAGCCATTCAAAGGATCAATAGAAATCAAGGGACATGTTTGTGAGACAGGAGCCTCTGAGAAATATCTTAAAATACTGGCCTGGGTAAATATATGTATTTTCTCTTCCAAAGACTCGTTTTCAGCCAATGCCATTTCAATTTAAAACATCTTTTTTTCTCTGCAGGATTTGACCGCCTGGAGAATCTTGAAGAATATACTGGACTAAAGTGTTTGTTCTTGCAATGCAATGGCTTAAGAAAAATTGAGAATTTGCATGCTCAGACAGAATTGCGTTSCCTCTACTTGCAAATCAATTTCATTGAGAAGATTGAAAACCTTGAACCCTTACAAAAGCTGGATTCCCTCAATATCAGTAACAACTACATTAAGACCATCGAGAATCTGTGTAAGAACTGCTGGCACAATGTGTTTTAACCTGTGGCAAGGCCATATTCCCTAAGCTCTGACTAAGCTTTTATTAATGGCACTAGTTTCAAGGGATTTTTTTTTGTGTAGAATTTTGCACAATATCCATGCCAAAGCACACAGGGCTTCTGTAGAGGAATCAAACCTGTGTTGAGAAACAGAAAATATGTGGGAGCTACCTTCACATTGATACCTAGGATAATTAATTTTTCCTCACTTCTTAATACCATCTCAATACTTATCAGTGTTGCAGACAGCTGACAAACCATTTTTCACCGTTTACAGTTAAGATGTGCTTTGGCAGTTGCAGACACAATTACCAAATCTTTTATATCTGCTAAAAGATTTATTCTGTCTTCAGCAGAAAATAAAACACAATTTCTCTACATTACTACTTGCATWCATTGGAGAATTTTGAAACACAAGCTTTTGTGTAAATGATTAGTTTGAAATATGAATTAAAAACAACCACCATCCTAAAACCAGGCAGCTATTTTTCCCTGGGGTGAAGAAAGCAACTTTGGAGGCCTAGCCAAAAAGTACATATAGCAGAAAAAAAAATTCAGAAAAAAGGTCCACATTCAGTATAAACAATTAATTTGACAATGCAGTTTTTCACTAGCTCAAAAAAACCCTCTGTGAAGCAACARCTCTTACCTATCATTGTGCTGTTCTTGTCTGGCAGCTTGCCTGAAAGTCCTGCAGACTCTGCAGATYGCTCACAATAAGTTACGGACGGTGGAAGACATCCAGCACTTGCAAGAATGCCCAAGTATTTCTGTTCTTGATCTTTCCCACAACAATCTAAGTGATCCAAGTATTGTAACTATTCTGGAGACCATGCCTAATCTGGTAAGCCAGAAAYAGCTGAGAATTTGTGTCATGTGTGGCTGAACCCCATTGTGACTTGGTTGGGTAGTTCAGTGCACAAGAGGTATCAGTCTAAAAGAAACGTTATGAAACATTATTTTGTTTCTTGTAGATCACCTGTAACACCCTGGATGTTTTATTAATTTCTTACTTTTGAAATGACAGGCAAAGTGCATATTCGGATTGGGAGTTTTTCTAATTAAATTTAAAAATAGTTTCCTTTGTTTCTCTAGCATGTGCTGAATTTGATGGGAAACGAGGTGATAAAGAAAATTACTAATTATAGAAAAACACTCACTGTTCGACTAAAACAACTGACATATCTGGATGACAGACCAGTTTTCCCAAAAGATAGGTAAGAAACACAGCCATCTTCTTTATACAGCAATAAAGGTCAAGTGCTAATGATCTCTCATCCATTGTTTGTCAATACTGTCATGGAAGGAAAAGAAAACTGACCAGTATAATTTATTGAAGGTAGGTGACTTTGAGGAGAAGACTACTGTACCACAAAGTTCTACATCTAGCATACCTAGAAAAAAAGGAATGTATTTTTTCACAAAATAACTCTTGAACAGAATTGTCTTGCACCAAGTTTGTAGACCAGAGGCAAATCCTGATTTCAACAGAAATGGAGCAARTGTCTGGAACAGCTGAGCCAAGATYAGACCAATCTCTAGTGGTGTGCTCATTAGCATTTGGATATCTCTTTTGTTTCAGTTCCAGATATAAGATGAGAAAAACATGCATACCTGTTGCATAAGGGATTGTCACTGCTATCTGCTTTTTTCTCTGCAGCTATTTTGTGCTGTTGCAAACTATTTTAAATTTCTCTCATTGCAAATGGGCTTTTATAGCTGTGTTACAGTGAGCTTTTGTGTTTTCATTAGAGCCTGTGCAGAAGCCTGGGCTGTTGGAGGGCTTGAAGCTGAAAAAGAAGAAAGGGAAAAATGGGAAACCAGAGAGAGAAAAAAAATCCAAGATAGCATTGATGCATTAGCAGCAATTAGGCAAAGAGCAGATGAAGAGAAGAGACGAAAGAGCATGGAAGGAGTTGCAACAGATATCCTTGAAGGTTTGTGCTTAGGGTTTTGGAAGATATCTGTCACCACTTCAATTTTGAATGTGCAGAGAAGTCTTTATCTGMTATGTATTTGGATTGACTAACAAGTAAAACTTTTTTTGCAAGCAGGTGTATTGCACAAAGGAGAAGGTAACCAGCACTTGTTGCTGATCCTTCGGAGTCCTCAAGCATATATTTAAATATGTAGTCACTTGTGAGTCTTAAGTGCCAGACAATTATTATTCAAGTGTTTTCTCTAGATGGTTCTTTTTTGCGGGGGAGCTTCTGTTTGCTGGGGAGTTGAGATGGGAAAACCCACAGGATTGCTGCAGATTTGGGAGGACTAATCATTCACAAATAGCTGCTCAAACAGAGTAGAAGTTTTTGCTGCATATTTTAGGCCAATGTAAGATATTTAAAATAAGCAATGGTAGATTAGCTCAGCAATTTTAATGAAATTGTTTCTTCTGTAGGAGCACCTGCAAATTCAAAAGATGGTGATGGAAATTCTAATACATCAGAGACTTCAAAGAAATCAGAAAAAGAAGCTCAAGAAAAGACTGAGAAATATAAAAAYGAAATTTTTGATGTTTGTGATGAAGTGGTAACACTTCCACCAAATAGAGGAGATAGCAGAGATTTCACATCTGGAAAAACTTCTGATGAAGCTCAAGAGGATGCACAGGAACCRGACTCCTACAAATGCACAAATTTCAACAGGGAGACCAATGGTAACGTACACAGTGAAGAACCAAACCAAACTGAGGATRCAGAGATGATGAGCCAAACTCTGTCTTAGTGTAGCACTGCCTCCGCTGTGCCTTAAGCCAACTGATCATTCCATTAGATTGCCACAGTGACTAGGTGAAATCAAGCAATACTGGGTAAAATATTCTTTAAATACAAGAAAATAATAAAATTCTRAAGGCTTAACCTTCAACTTCTGCAACTTAAAAGAGGAACTTCACTTCTCAAACCTGCCAGGTTATTGACAGGCCTGGAGAGTTTACAGACTTTCCTTGCTCCTGCATAAACTGTGCAGTCTGTCTGCCAACAGTAGCTGGTTGTCACTCTAGAGGTGGTTTTGTGCCTTCAAAAATGGGAGAATACTTTTATAGATTTGTGAACACATTATTGCAAAAAGCATATATTAATTTATGCAATATAAGAGAGACCCAGAATATCACAGGATGACAAAGTGCTGGATTCAGCTGTGAATTCTGTAGTGGTAGTCAGGTCCCCAGYAGTTTGGTTTTGCAGTGCTTGCTATTGAAAATCGACATTTTTTTATTCTATTAGTTCTCTGCARCTGACTATTGTTTATTCTTTAGATCTACCAGCACAGGAGGCAGCCACTGACAAGGTGATGATTCCTGAGAGGGGTGAATGTGCTGAAATTGAACAAGTCAAACTGGAGACACTGGAGAAACTTTACCTTGATGTATGTATTGGATTCAGACTCAAATGAAATATGCAATTGWAAATGTGAACTACTGCAGAAAAAGCATAGGGAAGAAATAGCAAACCCCTCACTGTAAATGTTATCTTGCAGTATTAGATATTATAAATTAATTCTCAARATGGAACTCTGATGTCTGTTTCCAAGGAAAGCAGAATGCACATTATTCAGATATTTAATAAGTGATTGAYATTTGTAGTATGTTCTTCATTATCTAAAATTTATATCTGATGCAACTTTTTAACATGTTTACCATATTTAACCATGAGTAGKACACAGATTCCACTGAAAAATACAACCTCACTTCAAAGAAAACCTGTTCAATATGTCCTAATTAGGACACTGYTGATGAACTGACAATGTCAGACTGTGATATAATCAGCAATGAAAACGTCTGAGCTTATGATTTCCCAGAGCACTTATTATACTCTTTGATATTTTATACTGCCATTGTTAATTACYGGCAGAAAAGCCTTATATCTTTGCCATGCTTTTAATTTCCCAGGAAAAAATTCCATGTTGTTATTGAAGGAGACTCAACCCACTGTTTCAGGAGAGGGTTTGCTGCTGCCACCTCCTGTTCAGCTATTTTTTAATAACAGATTTTAAAAAGATAGTGGAGAGAATGGGCAGCAATTCAAAGTATGCCAAATATTATTCTTAAAAGTAGATGTTGCATTATCTGAAATAAAGTTTTTAATACATAGTGATACTGTAGGAACCCACAATGTGAAGATCTCCTTGATTCGGTKTTTGTTTTTCCCTTGATGCTCTTTGGCACCACAGGAAGCTCCTCTGTACAAACTTTAAGGCAGTATAAAASTAAGTCTTAAGCCTAAATCCATGGAGTTTCTTTAGAGACATAAAAAGTCTCTTTTAATTGCACAGAAGAAAACCAAACCCAAATCACACACTAATGCACATTTCAATGTTTTACGCTACTCATTCTTCAATAACCTTTAGTAATAGAAAGAGCTTCTCCCAACAGCCTCCAGTACTTACCCTATTGCAGATATTCCGAGGACTCTTAGTGCTGACACAGCAGGGAATGSCTGGGAAGGTGTCGATGGTGAGAAGCTCTGGAGCAGTACCATTGTCCTTATTCATATCCTGASTCTGTAGGTGTCTCAGGAGTAATATAAGGGAGAAGAGTGGAGGAGGATTTGTAATAAGTGGTTATGACATCCCTTTGTCAAGCAGAAACAAGCTCATATTGCTGCACATGCCTTGGCAGTGTGAGAACCACATTCCCATGTACCTAAACTGGGCTAACTTTTAGAAAGTGATTTTAGTGTGGTCTGCAAATGCACCCTGATGATTGAAACAAGACTAAAAGCTCTTTCATCTCTCTATTGACATCAAACTCCACATAGTCTCAGATCCTAATTTCTACATTTGTAATGCTATTTTTATAAAACTGTGTGACTTCAGGACATGCTGCACTAGCTGMAGCCTTATCAGGAAGGAGAAATTTCCTTTCTTGATTTTAATTCTATAATAATCTTCACTGCACAAGACAGTGTACAAGAATAGAGATTCCTGATGCAGTCTGCTACAAAATCATTAAGTCATAAAATTACCTAAAAACAAAAGGAGCTGCTTATCCCAGTATTGACCTACACTGAAAAAAAAAAATGGCAACAAGGTATTAGTTTCTACCTGTGATTTTGCATACCTACCTTTTGCTTTCATGTCAGCAAATGACAGTTGTCTGAGATAATATTTTCTAGTGGAAAGCTGAAATTATTGGACCTGTCTGAGAAAAACAGTTCTCAGCAWGTTTGCAGTTCTGTATCCTTAATTATGAGGCATTATTCACATTAAAACATTGTTTTATTAGGTGTACTTAGGTTAACAGAGCTTACTGATACCCAGTTTCAGGAAGACTGCAAGTGTCGATCTGGCTCTTACCCATAAAATATGAGTTGCAGCTGGGATTAAGTCTACACAATAGATAGGAAGCAACTAAGAGAATAAAWGTTTGCTTTTAAAATCCTGTTAATGCCTTACTCTTTATCCCGTTTTCTTTTTTAATCACACAGCATAGTAGAAAACAGCATTCAGTCTGACATTAAGGTGATTRCTTGCCCATTTGCTATTTCTGGAGACAGCTGAATTTCCCCTTTCCCAGAGATGCTAAGAGCAAACTGTCCCTGTGAGAGGATGGCAGTGTGGTCCTGCTGGCTGTGGCCTCTTCTCCTGATGAGCTTTGCTTTGAAGAAGTTGTCCAGTGAGCCAGAGATGTTGTTTTTCATGGGTTACAGTAGCTCCTCCCACTAATTCATGATCTGTGGCTGTTTTCAGGAACTGCCTGATTTAGAGGATGTAGTTATAAGCGAGTTTCCCCCAGAAGAGGAAATCTTTGTTCAAAAGGTAASATTTTCATTAATTCCAGTAATGAAGCTCCCCTAAACACATTTACAAAYGTTTTGCAAAATAAGGATAATCTAAATTGCGAAATGCTGGTYTGAGAGACGCGATCAGTTATGTATTTACAAACTAAAATGGATTATTTTAGCAGTTCATATATACATGTAAATAATTTTTTAATCTGATTTTTTTTTATATTCATGTATTGCAAAAATAGAATAAAAACTTATGATCAGTAATGCAACAGTTACATAAGTTTAATTTCTTAATAGGATGTAGTGTTCTACTGACAATTAGTTTTTAAAATATATGTTACCAGTACTAATATGGTGCAAATTGCCTGCTGCTAAATGAAATCTGAATTTTCAACTGAAATCACAGAGAGATTGAAACTCCTCCTCTCCACTGCATGCCACTCCTTGTCCATCTTTTTAGTTTTGCTTTGCTCAAACTAATCTTTTAGGCACAAGCCTGTAAGCAGAAATAGAAGGGGAAAAAAAGAAGACAMCAAAGATTAAAAGCACAGTTTTGATTGTCATGCTGATCACAGAATCATACCGGTCTTGCTGGAGACAGAGGCTGGTACAGTACATGTTTTTACAAGTCTTTCCAATCTAATGCCAACTCTTCCTTCAGTCAGTGTAARGCATGGAATTGATTTGCTTTTTTGATCACAGACTCGTAACAGGGCGGCAAAATGTCTTGGCCAACAAAGCCTCCAATTAAAAGCAGGCAAGGAAAGAGGATTAGTGAAGGAGGATGTGTTAGCTGTGCTGCTCYGAAGCTACTCGGTTCTCAGCTGAACTCAGATGAAGATGTTGGTCAGGTTCCCTTGTTCAGAGTAAAGTATTAGAACAGAGTCCACACATTGCTGAAATATCTGCTCTTTTTATGAGCTRTTAATTAGTTTATGGTCAGTTCATTGCTGATGCCTGAGAAATTGCTAATCTAAGAGTCATGCACAAAGCAGCAGAGCTATGGGTGAAGCACACATTCCATATATTTTATGAGAACAGCCATTAAAGCTGACAACTGCTACATGAGTCCAAGAGATATTTACCCATCCTTTAGCTTTTATGTCTAAGAAAAGCTTTTCAATTATATTTCTACCTTTACAGCAGGACTGTCACCCAATGATTGAAATAATTTCTGAAGAGACAAATGACAGCAATTCTGCATTAGAGGAAAACAATAGAAGCTTGTTTGAGAATTCAGCAGAAGAGGTTCCAAGAGCAATTTTTTCAAATGTATGTCAGAACCATAAACAGAATGAAAAGGACCACTTAAGACCCCTTCTTGAAAGCCTCTTTACAGAGCCTGACAGTTCAGAAAGATGCTTGGAGATCAAAGATAAAGAGGCAGCCCCTATGAAACCCTTGATACAAGAGGTAATCACTGAGCCCAAGGATCATCTACTGTTGTCACCCGTCTGTCATCAACCAGATGACCCAAGGGAAGAGGATGGTAAGATTACAGTGAAATTATTAATCACTGAGAAAATGGGAATGGCACAGACACACTAAGGATTTGTTCAGCTCCTGTTGAAGGTTGTTAGTTAGAATTACCTCCTCCTTTTATTTATGTGGGAATCCTAATAAATTAGGAATTAAAATGTTTCCTCTTYTTTTACACAGGATTTCTTACTGAGTTTCATTTAAATGGTTTTAAAAAATTTGTCTCTGTGTTTCTATTTTCAGTATCAAAGACCATGAGTRAGTTTCATTTGCCTTTTGCCTTTGTGCTTTTAACAGGGAATGGCAGTGACAGAGAAGCACAGGGTGTGGCTGAGGTGGAAGGATGTCCTCAYAAAGAACAAGGTGACAAGGATGGTGAGAGTTGATTGAATTAATTACTTGGAACAAAGCCAGAAAATCTGGAGCACAGTGTCTGGCTGACTGCATGGAAATGTTCCCAAAATCCCAAAGCCAGCAATGGGATCATTAGTTTAAACTGACCTAACACTGTGATGTCAAAACTCACTGCCTGTGGCTCCAAGCTCCTCAGGGTAGCTGCCTGTTCACTACTTTGACGACTACTTTTTTGAGGTTAAATTCCAGTCTTGTGCTATTTGTGCCTTTGCATTCTTTTAGAAACACCCTAGTTAAATGTTTATATATTAGAATTTCTTTACAGTTGTAGTTTCAAGCACAATTCAATGTGTCTGTYATTTGAACTAAATAAAGGTTCTATTTGTAAACACATCTATTTTAACTTGGTGGTTTTTATTTCAAGTTCATAYCAGTGTATGTCAAAGCAGAGGGACTCCAATGGCAAATGGAGATTGCTTCTTGATGGGATATTTTACTGATCTAATATTCCTTGACATTATGATTGTTTATGCCAAAACAGATGCAGAAATAGCATCCGTTCACAGAAAATCTGATTTTACCTTTTAGGGCATCTGYAATGAAGCATACACTTGCATCTGCTGCTTTTACTGTTTTTCACTGAGATGTGCCTTAGGATCCGGATTTTGAGTATAACCATGTTTAGGTGAATGTCTTTTTTCATGTTTCTATACATCTCTAATAATTAGTAATAAATAGAATGAAACAGTTCTTGTCAGTGTGCACATTTAAAGAAATAAAATATTACTGTGGGCTTGTTGAAAAGATGCATTTCCTATTAGCTGGGTTTAGGTGCCATCTGGTGGCAAGAGAGCCAGAACTTCACAGTAACACAGAATAATTGTRAAATCCCTCAGAGAGGACAATACAATTGCTTTAAATTTCAGCCATTTTCCACCTTGCATGATTTAAAACATGCTGGTAAAAGCCATGGCCTCCAGGATAGGGCAGGGGTAAGCCAAGGGCCTGTGGAGAACAGGGTTACCCGAAAGCACCAGCACAGGAATCTGCTCTTCAGAAAGCTGCAAATGCTGTCACCAACCTGTATGAGCTCCATCCTAAAAAAGCAGCTGCTTCCTTTCCTGACAGAAAGCTCTGCCAAGGCCTCCCCCTCTTTTTGAGGACTTTGGGGTTTGCATTTTCCATCATGCTGTGTTCTAGTGACTGTCCTGGTATCTGCTTACTGCACTAAAAATGAGTAAGCAGTAATGACCACACTATGCAAACAAATAGTTTAAAAATGTAATTACAAGAGTGACGTTTGAGCTCTGTTATCACTGAAAGCAAGAAAAATAGGATAAAAGGGGTGTAAAAAAGCAGCAAGTAGTTTCAAGAACTATAGATTATTTTGCTGTGATCTTGATTTTACCAGCTATATCCACCCCGTCATTTTAGTTTGAAGAATTCAGCAGCGTGTTTACTTTGTTTTACATCCAAGCTGTGTTTWCTTTGCCACATTTTACATGGGAGGTGTCTCCGCCTTCTGTGTGTTCACAGTGACCACAGCCCACCACTGAGCCCTACATGAGATCACGGGGGAATTTCCTGAATGCTTAGAAGCCATTTTCACTTGAGGACTTGGGAAGGAGAAAAGGAGTAATGCATAGACAAAAAGAGTGAGAGAAATGCCAAAGCAGGACTAAATGAGTAAAAGGAAACATGTTTAATTAGAGTCTTCTGTAAAACTTTACAAATGTACAGCATAGTGCAAAAATGCAGTCTCAGCACATCACCTTCAAGTAAAATTAACAATGTAAAAAGCCAAGGAACACAAGCTTSCTTCTTCACAGGAGTGGCTCCCGAATTCTCTTCCTGACGGTTCCTCTCTCACCATCAAGCTCCAATCTCGTGTTTATAGTAGAGCAAAAAGCCTAAAGAAAACCCCAAGAACCCTCCTGAGGCTGCTCCCCGCCAGCACAGGCTGCAGCTTGCCCTGTAGGACACAGCCTGAGATGGAGCCAGRGCCGAGCTGCACCTGGCTCTGCCCGCGGACAGCTCTCCCCAGGGGTTCATTTCTCAACCCCAACCAGACAATCCAGTCGGACACAAGCRTACGCCCAACCTCAAGTATGTGACAGGCTTCATAAAAATACAGGAAAACTATGCAGGAGCTTGAAGTTAAGCATGTGCTTAAATACCTTGTTGGATCAATACATTCAGTGTTAACATGACAGCAGCCTAGAGTGTGGAAGTTCAGAGAAGGATGTAAATCTTGAACATGCACTGTCGGTGTCCGGAGACACCAGGCAGTTTTCAATTACCTATGAGAAAAGTAAACAGAGTGCAACTCAAYGACTTTCCATTGCTGGAAAGAGCAAAATTGGGTGGAAATGGGCTGATGCAGGTGAACTTTCTAAGCACAAATCTGTCAAAAAGAAAAACCTTGTCCAGGATACACTCAAGCACATCATCTAAATACCAGTGGGGGCTGCTGGAATTTTCCCTTAGTCCTGAACACAAAAACAGCGGTCGGGATTAATTCAGGAGCTCTCTCAACCTCGGTCCTGCACAGAGCACACCACCAAGGCAGTGACAGAACTCCCAGCACAGGAATCAGCTGGGCAAAAATGTGCTCAAAAGTGAATGTTTCTGAACTAACACATTTGTTCACATGGTGATAAATGGATGGAGGAAAGGGCTGTGACAGGAAGGTCCATTTAAAAAACGCTCATCTTATTGAGGAGATTTTGAGCTTGCACTCATCTGACTGATTAGCTACATTTTGGGGTGGATGCTGCATGACCACAATGCACAGAAATACAGCTCATTACCAAGAATTGTCATTGCAATGAAGGCAGGCAGAGCATTTCTTCAAATGATACTGGCACAGCTTAAACCTCCCTGTCTAAGCCCTTAGGAGGCCTGAGTTAATGGAATTTCCTGGGTCTGTCCTACTGCATTTGGGTAACCTTCCTAAGGAAAAGGAACTCAGGTAGAAGATATTGAGATAAATAATACATTCTCATTAGAACTACAGCATAAAAAACAAAGCTCTGCTTTGTTGAGAAACTCAGTTGTCAGAAACCCCATGGATGGGGAAGGCTAGTTCAGCCTTTGAGGCTGGTCTCAGATGCACAAAGGACAGAAGAAAAGTTTGTGGGACGGTGGACTAACCCTTCTGCCTCTCTCCTACACTGAGCAGCTGAGAGTCCTCCTAAAAAGGGGATCCAATCAATTAAATTGTTTAATTAGATTTTATACATCAATAAACCAACAGGCACATCTTCAGGAGAAATAGAACAGGTCAAAGCCAAGGAAAAAAATACATTGGACTGGACATGGAATACCTAGCCAGCACCAAAACCCAGAGTGTGCTCCGTTGGTCTTCTCTGCATATGGAAAATTGTGTGTGCAGAAAAGACTATCCCTTTTCTATTTTTTTAAGTATGGAGTGCCCTGCCTTTATGCAAGAGAAAATTAATTTGGGGCAAAACAAATCTCAAACAACAAATGCTCTCAACTCAGCATGGGATGTTTTGTGGCCTGTGATGTTCTGCAGCTCCCCTAAGAGCCAGAGGCACATTCTAGGCGGGGTCATTCGGAAAACAATCTTCTACACACCCCACAAAATCTTGTTCCTACTCACCCTAGGAGAATCAGGGAGAGGCACAAGTGTATCTCATCAAATGCAGAAAATGGATTAAAAAACATTTTTAGAGCATTGGACTGGCATGTAGAACTATGYTCCTATTAAAAACACAGTATCAATAAGGGTCAAGCATCTCAGCTAATCTGTGCTGCCCTGATAAAATCCTACAGTTTACCATTGCAGGCASTAGTCAGGATCACTATTTTATGAAGTCCCATATGGACTTTCAAGCTACTCTTCACTTAAATTTTATTAAAAGATTTTAAATATCTAAAGCATTTTCAAGGAAAAAAAATCGTGCCAAGTTCTCACTCTCCCTCGGAGCAAGCCCCAGAAGCAGTATTCTGTTTTTAAAAACACTGAAATCCAGGTGCAGGGAGGGTAATGCAACAGCTCCTGACCATTTCCATCTACTCAAAAAAAAAAAAAAAAAAAAAGGGCACAGAAAGAAACTAAAGAAACTCTCCTGCAGGTTTCTGAGTCAGTTTTGTTTCTTTACATTCAAACCTGTGGATGCTTGGATGAGTGGGAGGGAGTTGCTGTTTCTTGGAAGCTAAATCACTGACTGCTGTCCGTTGAAGAGCTGAGGTTTAGAGGGATATCCCCTTGGACACCCACAGAGGACATGTAGGAAGCCATATTCTCAGATGGAACATAAAGTGATGAATTTTCAGGCAAGCTGATGAGGTCGTTCCCAAAGATGGACTGACGGTCGAGGAGGAACTGCTGGGCACTTTCAAGAATGACATCTTTCCCTAGGAATGGACAGCAGAAAATTCAGCTTCTGCAAGGCAGGTTACCCGATTTTACATATGGAGAACTGAAAAGTGACAAATCCCCACTGCAAAAGAGGCTGAGGAGCCTCACTCCAGCAAAAGTTGCTTGGAAACACTYGAGTGAAACTTGGACTCACTCAAAATCCCATTACAATCAAGGGGAGTCTCTGCAGGTCACAGGAGTGCGGAGGTGCCTCGCAAGTGGACGAGGGATGAGTGAATGCTGGAGACACTGAGAAGTGGATGAGAGCAGCTGCTCTTCTCCTGCACTCAAGAACTTTCTCCCTCTTTGCAGAAGGACCAGAAAGGCTTTGCAAACAGGGGATGTTCAAGGGCTCTCTCTGGTGTACCTGGGCTTTTAATGCCTTTGAGATGCACATGGAAGAGGCTGAGGCTGGAAGTCCTTGAACGACACAAAATGAATCAAAACTCTGCRGTGGGCTCAGGTGGTTACAGCACCAAACTGGGGCTCACCAGAGCTTCGCTTCCTGGTCAATCCCAGCTGAATACACATGAACACATCACTATTCCACAACCAAGGAAGCAGTTCTAGATTCTATCTGAGGTCACTGACACGCTTTATCAGAGTCAGGAAGTGGGAGAACATCAGATGGAYAGTTCCCCTTGAGGGCTGCTAAAAGGTCTGGAGAAAGGGACAGACAGCCTGTGCTTCTGGCTGCCAGCAGCTACTGGGGCACCTCTCTGCAGCAGSAGCCAAAGGAAACCAAGGACTGTCCAGCTCTTACCATCCCTACCCACTGAGATCACCACATTGCTCTGAGATGGCAATGAACAGGCAGAGAAAACAGCGGAGACACTGACAGTGACAAGGAGGACCCATTGCAAAAACAAAGGCGATTCCGTTTACACCTCAGTTTATCCCCCCGCTTTTCCCCACAGCTCAGGACCTGGCTTAGCAGCTGCAGYGGAAACACTGCTGACTGACAATAAAATAAAATGAAAATAAAATAACAAACGTGGTTTGTTTCCTCGAATGGCAAACAGTCAGTGCTGGATATCATGTCTGGCTGCCTGAACAACATCCCCACTGCCAAGTGCACAGAGCTGCTGGCTCCTACCTGGGCAGGYGTTGTTGAATGGTGGGTTGAACACTTTTGGGGGCAGCTCAGTTGCACTCTTCTCCAGATCCACTGTGAGTCGCTGCATCTTGATGCAAAAATATAAACTACAATGTACAATTATACAAAGACAGGGGAGCTTGTTAGAACTAGGCCATGTCTGAGCGCCAGTGCTTCATCCCGCTGCTCAACACCCACCAGCAAYACAAGCCAGCCTCCCTGCCCTGCCTCTCCTCCCAGCCTCACTGCACCTCATTAAAACAGCCAGGTCCATGTGCTCAAGGGCAGCTCTGCCTGAAGGAGAGTGCCATGGGAGGTGCAATGCCCTACTTAGCACTGGCTAATACAGCATGAAGCTCCTGTCACAGGAGGGGCCAGGCTGGTGGCACTGTGATTGTCCCTGCCCCACTGCCATACAAAGCAAACCCATAGTCCTCTGCAGCCAGCAACAGAGAAAAGAGATTTTATTTCAATTTTCTTTAAAGCAAAACTAGCTTTTGCTTGCACAGTGCTCCAGACACTGATCTCCTGCAGATATTGGTTCCAGGCTTCTCTGTGCTCATGGCTTTCTGTAGGGCAAGAAAAAGCTCCTGGGAATTTCAGTGGGCCCAAGGACTGAACTACTGAACATTGCAGCCTCCTTTCCTGGCCTTTTCTCTCATGCAATTCTTTTTAAAAGGTAACAGCCCTTGCTTCCAACCCTTGCTAATTAATATTAACTATCTCTTCAGATACTCTCCTTCCTAGCATGCAGGAAGTGGAAATACCTAGTAAATTCAAAATGATTAAATCAAAACCTAAAAAGGATGTTGATACCATGAAGAAGGCTTAGAGACATTTTGCATTTCATTAGAGTAGATTACACTTGGCTTGTGAATCTGTAGAGATGGCAGAACCATCAAAGTCTTCATCCAGTTTGGCTGTTCAGCGAGGGCTCTGAGGGGTTCACCCTCCCTCATGCAGGAAAAAGAACTCAGCCATGCAACACAACCTAAATGCCTCTGTGAGTCTGTGTTTTCCTTCACTGTTTATTAAATCATCTGCTGTTTCTGACTGCCAGTATCAATTCCAAACACTGCCAAACAATTTCTCCTTGTTTCTTCATGTACAGGCATGCAGGAACCTCTGTTCTATTTGCATGGGGTTCTCCTGCTCCTGAAATGTCCAGGGATGGATGCACTTTCTAAAGGCATATTTCATTAAGAGCTTTGGCACAAAGACACTTCATAAATCTATGGTATTAGTAGGATTTGGCATTCACACTAAGAGAAAGTTTAGAGCAGCCAGTTGCAATTAAAGACTCCAGGACACCAACAGTCAGAGTTTGTCTCCAGACAAGGCCTGGCTGGGAAAAACAGGTCAAGAGTATAACACAGCAGTCTGCTGCTGCCCTCAGGAGATGCCTACGTGCTGTGCTTTAGCCCACTCTCCCCTCTGGTTATGARATAACCTCCTCAGTTAAGCACAGGCTCTACTTTATAGTTACATTATTATTTAGGCAAGGAAATCTAGGGGAAGGTGTCCCTGCCCATTGCAGGGGAGTTGGAACAGGATGAACATTAAGGTCACTTCCAACCCCAGCCATTCTGGGGTCCTATGATTGTTATTATTATTATTATCATATCTCAGAAACAGACTGCCCTTACCGGAGACAGAGTGGCTTCCATTTCAGTCAKATTCCACTCACTCAAAGATAAATTGGGATTAAATACCTGTTGGGAGAAAAATACAGTTAGGGCTCTGAAAGGTGTAATGGTTTGAGATTCTGATGCCCTCCTCTGTCTGTTGGAGGGGCAGCCCTGCACTGACTGAAGATGTAAAGGCTCCTGTGCTGAGTTATGGCACAGCTGATCCACAGCCCTGCTGCCTGCCAGAGACAGCACACACACCCCATGCAACAGTCCTGTCACCCCAGGGCAGCTCTTTGTATCGCTGCACACACAAATCAAAGCCCTTTTCTGCTGCTCTTGAGTCCTAGGACACTTCCAGACTCATATAGCTTTTAAAAGCATCCAAAACTCAGTAGCAAAAGGCAGGTTACTGTTGCATTATGGCTTTGACGGCAATTTCTCGAAAAGCCTGAGCAATTTGCGAAAAGGAGCTGTTGTTCTGGGGCCAGTTTTATGATTCATTCTYACTCTTGTGACATTAGCAGTTCAGAGAGAGAAGTATGTCAGTAACAGGAAAACACTTCCTAATGAGATACAAGAAACAGAAACCAACAGTCAATAATAGAGCAGGCCATTAGAAAAGCTCTCTGTAAAGAAAGAATCAACCACAGGCATTTGGGAAATAACTTGAAGAGAATAAGATTGATTTTTTCAAAATTATTTTTCAGTCTGTTTATCCACACAGACTCACAACATGCCTTTACCTGAAGCACCTCCTTTGTATTTGATATATAGATTCTTTTCTTACATACAGAGTTATTTGATTATTCATCACCAACTATACATACAACAACAGAGAAATACACAAACCTTCCTACTTCTGCACATCTACTTAAGAAAATCACCACCATTCATCTCTAAAGACAGGTGATCTGAGAACTGAGACTGATAAATATATCAGCAGAGAGAGACTTTTACATTGGCTACATTTCCCAGAATGTGAGGGAAAGGGGAAGGTAGGAAAAGCTAAACACAATCTAGGAATATCTAAGATGTAGAATATGCAGAAAATAAATTAACCCCTACAAAACAATTACCAAACTAGCTAGAGAGTCATATTAAACCTATTTCACATAAATGTGCCAGGACTCATGTTATTTTATTTACCAAATGCAATGACTTTTGAGCTTCTAGAACTTCAAATATGCATTTTAAAAAATATATAATTTAAGGTTGCAACACACGTGCTCCACAGGCTGCACGTGGCAGATAAAATACCAAATGAGAACAAACAGCTCGAGCTGATGCACAGCCCAAAGGAACTGCTGCTGTGAACTTCACAGCTCTGTTGGATGCAGCATCACTCACATCCAAGAGGCTGGCAGGCTCCAGGCTGTACTGTTGGCTCCTCAGCAGCAGCTGCAGCCCCTCCAGGCTCCAGTCGGTGCCCTCCAATGGGTCTGAAATATCTGTTCTGAGAAAACACAAGGGGAAATATTGCCACAAAGGAAACTCGCGTAGATACATACAGAGAGCACCACTGAGCAGCCTTCCAAAAGGATGTTGGTGCTTAAATCTCATTTTGAAAATCAAGAGGCCTGCTGTCAGCCTATAATTTGGTTTAATCCCAGAAGCACAGCTCARCAGAGCACACAGAGGAGTGGGCAGATGGTAAAACATGTGAGACAAACCCTCTCCTGGGTGACACGTGGTTTGGAGATGGATAGTCTGTGCACATTTCCTCAACACTGGAAAAATTAAAGCTTTCCTTAGAAGAAATCCTTTTAGAGATGCACTTGGAACCAGAGCAGGCTGCATTGCCATTCTCCTTGGTCAACCATGCCTGAATTTCTGTTAACTAATGCTTTCTGAAGGAGTGAGTTTTAAATGTAGGCATTCAGCCTGCAAGCTGAATTTACTGGAGACATTCAGCTAAATGAGCAACAGTGAAGCTCTGCTGTGTTTAAACCCCTCAAAAACTATAAAAAATTTCTCTTAAAATCAGGTCTTTAAAAAACGGATTATTTTTCTTCTATTAAATATTTTCAAGTATCCCATAAGTATAGAAGGAGGAATGTGACTCTCTGTAAGGACTTAAAGGAAAATGGAAGCTTTTCTGATATTAGGTATTTTGGGGTCCCCCCCTCCCAGCTTTCACTCAGACCTTGGGCAAATCCCTCTCAGTGCAAAAAGCCTCTACCTGCTCCCACAACTCTGACAGCTCTTCCTCTGCTGGGTCCTGCAAGCAGGTGACCCACAGGCCCCCACCTCTGTGAACTGTCCCCTGGGATTGAAGGTCCTCCAGCACATGCACAGGTACAGGATGGCGCTCAGCAGGCTGCACGTGGCAGTTTGCAGTGACCCTCCCTCCCAGCCTGGGAATGGGACCAGAGGGCAGTGAASAGCAGGGCCACAGGTCCCCCTCGCTCGCCTCACCTGTCCAGCAGCGCCCTCCTGCCTCTCCTCTCAGGGGGTTGTGAGCTCCCTGCTGGGGCTGCTCCACAGCTGCCTTTGCCTTCCAGCACAGACTGAACCATGGCCACGGGCAGCACCGGGGGCTCGGAGCAGGCGCGGCAGCCGGGCAGCGGCACCTCGGGCTCGGCGCTGGMCTTCACTCCAGGGCTCACTGGCTCCTCCTTGATCAGCATCAGGCACTTCTCCCTGCACCACAGACAAGACTGARCACCACACAGCTGCTCTGGAAAGGCCTCCTGCTACTGGGAAGGGCCTCCTGCTTACACTTCCCATCAAACCGCTCCAGAAGGCCTTTCCATTTCCTCAAATGGGCAGAAGAAGCCAGAAGCCTCGTTTTCTTTTCAGCAGCCCCAGAAACATGCTCAACTGGAATATTGGCAGTCACTTAATCAGTCACAGCTATAATGA
Organism: Malurus melanocephalus; assembly: GCF_030028575.1. NCBI lineage: Eukaryota > Metazoa > Chordata > Aves > Passeriformes > Maluridae > Malurus > Malurus melanocephalus. Next base: position 610,334 of record NW_026623272.1, on the reverse strand, counting down.
ATTTGCCCCATTCAGTTGTTTTGCAGATACAGAAAATACRTTTCCATGCACTGCTCATTTCTTGGATGAATATTAGGGACGGGTTAAAGAGTCACGGGGCTAGAGAGATTCCCCTGAAAAGTCTTCACCCCAGAGATAGGAATGGGATCAGTAAAATCATCACGTGCAGGAGTTAGAATTGGACCAGCAAGCACTCTAGAGATCCCAAAGACACAGGTCAGGATCTGGTGGCCCTGCAGGACTTGAACAGAAGCGATTGAGATCCGACACTCCTAGTCAGATGTTTTACTTGGTTGGAGGCAGAGGTTTGCCTTTTTCCAGTGGGAGAGGCACACCACGTTATTTCCAGATGGACATATGACAATGAAGTTTTGTTTAGTAGTATTTGGTGWGTGAAAAGCTACTCTGTATTACTTGAAGAAGATTTTACAGTTTCCTGTGAGCYTGGACAGCTGGAGCTAAAGCGACAAAGGCACGTAGATCAACAGGGACAGTGTGTGACACTGCAGAGCTTTCCCCAACAGCAAAGATTCCTTTCAGATCATTTTCTCATCTCATGGATCCTAAACTCCCACCAGAAGCTCATGCTGATTTAGGAAGTACCACACCTGAACTGATTAGGGCCAATACTGGCTCCAATGTTCAAGTCCTGCACACACAGCATAGACCAGAAGCCACCAGATGGCACTCAGTAATTAGTAGAAACAAGCAACTTAACTTGAAGGCTATATTAAAGATTTTCTGCTTTAGAAATGGCTTCCAGGTTTGTTTTTTTTWAAATCTCAAGCTCTTTACATGCTTCTAGTTAATTTTATGGCTATGGTTTCAGTTATGCAACAGATTTACAGGCAATTTCTAGAGTATAAACTGCCTTGCCTCTAAGCCTGAGAAACCGTTTCCATGATTCATCTACTCACTTTCCACTGACATAGCTTTAGCTACTCTGCTACTAGCCCTAAATACACTGCATGCCTGTGGCAGGAAGAGATAAGCATTAAAATACCTCTGCATTCAGTTCTTGAGTTACTGGAGCCTTTTCACAGAAAAGTTGTCAAACATCGGAAGTTGCTGTGTTGCAACCTTTTTGTTCTCATTAGCAGAAAGATGTACAATTTGATTGGTTTTTCTTTGCCAAAGCTAAAAGGAAACCTCCTTTCTCTCTCTCAACAAACCTAATAAGTGTTGCTATCTCATTATTTGATTAAGTCTGAGACAGTCCCTGTCTTGAGGATAAAATAAAAAGAAACATGGAATATTTCTCRAAGAGGTGAGTGGCAGTTTTCAGCAGAAAACTCAGGACTTTGTTTTGAAAGTCATGCTATTATCATTCCCCTCTAATTCTGAAAATCTGACCCACTTTGCAAAGTGGAAAAAAGTATTCCACCCCACATCTCTATAGAGATTTGTGAATCAGACAGAAACTTTGGTAGAATTACAGCAAGGAAGAACTCTTGTGAAGAGTTGCATAAGCATGTCCATACCCGACTCTACCTATTTTTAATCATAAACATGTTTACCTGTCATTTTCAGGAGGGGATTGCATATTCATGATGTTGGATGGTGATGCTTCAGTAACATCAGAGATGATGGGTCCTCCAGCAATTGCAGGGCTGTTTAAGCAAGAGGCAGGTTCTGTCGATGGCTAGGAGGAAAGCAAAAATTTCTATTTCTGACCCCAGAACAAGTCCAAGGCCCTATTTGAGATGGATAGGGTTTATTCATTGGGACCTTGAGTCTTCTCTGTATGGAAACCAAGAAATCTTTTACCTACTATGCAACATTATTATTTCCTCCCACTTTTCCTCCAAMCACTCAGAGGTACAGGTGTGAAATAAACCCTGGGACGCTGTGAAGTGTCAGCAACCAAGAGGTTTTGCCATGTCTGACAATTTGCCTAGACTGCTCAGCTTCCTCTGGAGAGAAAGATCCAACACAGCCCAATGGGGCAGTATGAGCCTCCCATGCCAGCTCACATATTTTAACATTGTGACAGAAGTGTCTGGTGCCTGCTCTGATCAGGAAGATCGTAGCACCCACTCACTTCTTCCTCTCTTCCCTCCAGGTGAACCAGGCTGGGGTRACACCATGCAGAGTCCAGTATGCAGGATCTGCCTTTTCCCACCAAAGCCCATGGCCTCCCTTATGGCATCCCTGAAACTGGGGAGCTGAAGGAGTCATAAATGTCACCCAGTTTTGCAAATATCTTCTTCACTGCCAAACTCTTTCCAAATTATTAACTCTACAATCTCTATCATTGCTTCAAACATTCCCCCCGGCCAAAGCCATCCCACTGGGCTCAGAGGCTGGGGTGAACCCACCGACTGGATGAAATAGGGGTCGTGGAGGGGGTCTGCAGACAAATGCCGGCTGAACTTGGACACTGGTGGAGCTGAGATCCCGTTGTCAAGCATCAGGGGTCTGTGAAGAGAAACAGCTTTGTCCTCCAGCACATACTGACTGCCTCCTGGTTGCTTGTACAAGAAACATCTCCCAGCTAAGGGCTCTGTTGCCCTGGGGACTCTGGTTTTCCTCAGCTGTAAGAGTCCTGCTTGTCAAGTGTTATGGGTAAGGAAGGGTAACAACAGGTTTGGAGGAGGTGAGCATTAAAAAAGAGCATTAACCAGAGAAGGGATGGATGAAGATCTGCCCATCCTTTCCAAACCAACCCAGAGCCCCCAAGCAGCATTCTGCTCTGCACCAAGTAGCTCCAGCCTGCACACCATCCTTTCCTGCAGCCATTTACAAGAGAGGCAGGTTGCACACCATCAACCAGTGCTGGATTCACTCCACATTCCATGACTGTGGGTCAAACTAAAGGTGTCTGTGGGCTGCCTGGGCCCAGCCCTGCTCCTACTGATGTCAGGTGGCACAACTGGGACCCACAGGACCAACAGTGGGGTCCTGCCCTTTAGCCTCCCCCTAGTTAGTGTTCCCATGTGCCACCGCRCGCTGTGTTCCCCAAATAAAGGTCACGAGCTGACACGGTGCTTCTCTAAAGAGCCGTGAATGGGGCATGTCAGCAGGTCTGACTCTGCACTTCAGCCCATTCATTTCCCATCACCATGGAGCCCCGGTCCGGTGACCGCCTGCCTGMGCGAGCTGAGCTTGTGCTTTTAGTGAGGGGGCAGCATTATGCACCCGTGAGCGTGTGCACCACACAAGGGTACTTACAGCTTCCTCTTTATCCCAGTGCTGCTGGGGCTTGATTGGAGCTGGCCAAACAGAAACTGAATCAGCTGTCAGGAGAGATCAAAATCCGGTGTTAATCAGCAGAGTGATTCAGCACTCCCTGCTCTCACAGCCATTCTTATCCCACACATTCCTCCCTCCCAACAGCACCCCAAAGCTGGGAGCAGCCATGGAATATGGGAGCCAGATTGCATGAGACATTGCAGCCTGAAACAGAAATGAGCTGTCCAAGAACTCAAACAGCCAGCCTGRCTTGCAAGAGACACAGCCAGGTGCCTGTTTTGCACAAAGGTTCCTGGATGCGTGTGCTCAGAGTTTTATCTCTCCACTTCGTGCATGCAGAACTTCAGATGGTCCTAGCAGATCTGGGAATCTGCCTGTGAACACGCAAACATTCCTAGGCCTGGAATTAGACCTGAATCCATTAGAGTTTTCAGAGATATTTAGAAGTRCTATAAAGTCTGACAAAGACTTTGCAAGAGAAAGAGGCAACTCCCTATGGGAGAGTCTGGATGGAGGCCTGAGCTCTTTCAGTGCAGTTTTTCAGCTCTGTGAATTTCAGTATCAACAGGATACTAAAAAGGAAGCAGAGTGGCTTTGGGCAGGAATCACTTAGCAACATATTCCCAGGTCAGCTTGAACTTAATGCTCTGCTTTGACCTCCAGACAAAGAGAGCATTATTATTATTCTATATCACAGCTGGCTTTTACTCATTGCTCAATATAACAAAATAGATTTGCATAAAAGCCTCTACAATTAATTGTGTGGCTGGTCCAGCCTCAGAGCTGGAGGAAGGCTTGATAGCCTCGTGCATTTCTGTCCAGTCCTATGACTCCATGGTGCCACGTGAGGGTCAGAAAATGAGGACTGGGATATGTGATGTGCTCAGTCATGTCAGCAYCATCCGGGAATCACTGGAGAGGCCTTTTCTATGCTGGTCATGCTAGGTTTTAAGGGAGATGGCTCTGCAGCCTAAAAGGTTGTACAGTAATTCCTCAACTATACCAGTAACACCAGAAAATRCAATAGTTGCTGTTACATTCCCCCAGTGGGGCAATGGGTGGCCAATTTTGCCACCTACATCTTCAGTGCTGGCAGGAGTGGGGCTCCTCTCTTGTGCAATGGGAAGAGGAAGATTTGGGAAGCCCAAAGCCATTGGTACAACCAACTTAGTAAGAGTTGTGCTCTCTTACTCAGGGCTTCAACAAAAAGGCAGTTTCTAACATCACAGAAAGGACTGACAGAAATATTAAAATCTTTTGCTTGAGGGCGGAGTCTGTGCTTTGTTAATGACCACTTTCCTCAAGTCACATGAAAGTATCGTGAAACTTGAAAGAAAGGGAAAATAAACACTGTGATTTCAGAGTGTGGAGATTATGGCATAAGAAAAAAATCAGAGCAGGACATAGACCAGACATCACAARTAAGTTTAGAGTTTATATGACCACTACCTTGTTGATGACTTTCTGTTGCTGCGAGTGGTTCTGCCGCAGAGAAACAACTTCCCGCCAAAGAACTTCATTTTGCCTGAAAACGAAACAGAAATTTTCCGTGAGCAYAGAAACATCACCAACCCATGGTGCTGCCATGATGCACTGTAGTTCCAACTGTGCAAAGCCTCCCTTCAGAGCTCTTGCAGTGTTTGGCTCTTTTCAGGTATTCCAAGCATGGTCACACAATTGCCTTAGTTTTACTTCCTTSACCTCAAAAGAGCTACAGATCAAAGCATGTAGGAAAAACAAATAAAAAGAAGCCAACATTTATAGGGGCAGGTAACAAGAGAACACATGTGTTTAGTTTTAATGGAACATTTGGGCCAAACTGAGAATTTCAGCTGGGCCTGATTTGTGATTGTGAATGATTTGGMTGACCAAGACTGTCCTTCCACAGGAGCCAAGAAAGCCCAACCTCTCCAAAACTKCACCAGTGCTCCCACAGGCAACGAGACCCTGTGGACAGGGGCCCTGTGCATTCTACCTGCTGAAACCTCATACACAGTGAGACACAAATGCATGTTTGGGAGTGATTGGAGCAGATAAAAAGATGCTCCTGTGTCTCAGAGCCTTGAACTAGGAGGACTGTAATGATTTTACAAGAGGGAGTCACTGATTTAAATTATCTCTTTAAATTAGAGAAAATTTATTTTCGGTTTGCAAATGAAGCAGCATAGAGGGAGCTTACAGGATTCCTTAAACAGTCAGCCCCAGTATGTGGGATGGAGAGATGCAGAGTTTATTTACCATGCTGCCTTCAAATCTGGATGCCAGCCAAGTCCATGCTGCAAAAGGTTTTGCCGGCCAATTTATCTCCAGAGCATATGCATGTACCCAAACTGTCAGGCCAGCAAAACCTATCGTACAGGTGAAATTGATAAATCCTCTTGCTTTTTAGTCTTTCTAGTGTGGATGGATACTAGAACAGGGAAGATAATGTCCAGGGCTCTACAGAGCACCTTAGGACAGCTTGTACAGCAAGAATCTCAGCAGTGAACTTTCGGTAGTGGTACTGACAGGATCTTCAGCAAAGCAGCAATCCTTAGTCAGACAGCTGGTATTGGAGTTATGTCCTAATTGTTCTTCAGCAGTGTCAACTTCTTAACATGGATTCAGCTTGGGATTTCTCCTCTGTCTTAGTTTATAAAAATCATATTCTTTTCATTATTTGAATGCAATTTTGCCAGATGGAGGGAGGGAGCAARCAAATCAAAAGGAGAATAAATTAAAATCAAGGCCAAATCATTAAWACTGGAACTCCTTAAAACTTCAATCAAATACAAGCCCAGAAACTCATTGCTGCTCTACTTGGATTTCACAGTGCAAACTCATGCATGTGCTAAATGTGGGAGTCAGTAAAAATTTATGTAGGATAARAATATTTATCCCTTGCATGTAAGGTGCAGTGCTGGAATGAAGGTCCCCAGTATGCAGTATTCTCTCAAGGCCCAGAATGCCAGTGTCATCTGGTGATGTATGAATATCAGCTCTCATTACATAAAAAAAGGGTTTGGATCTATTTGATTATTCAAGTGCTTTTTAAACAAAGCTCTCTGTAAAGATTAGAATTCTGGAGGCAAATAAAATGCTCTCCAAGTACATGACTTATAAAACCATATCCACTTCCTAATCTTTCAGTGACCATGTCTGAGTCAGAAAATCCCAGAGTCTCAGACAGCTGGAGGTCAGGCAGCCACATGCAGGAAGCATTGCATCAGCTTGGTTTGCTCTTATCCAACAATTCTGGCCACGWCCGATCACAAACTCTCAGGGAGATGAATCCGTGGATTCGATACAGAAGTTCTCATGTTATATATTATAACATACTATATTTTTCAGGCCAATCATAAATTTTGGAGGTAGATGAGGAGAGAAAGGTAATTTTAATTTTTTTTAATAGCTGGAGTGGACTCCACTACATTTCTGACAAGGATTCTTGTACATGTGAGAGAGTTACATCTTTACCACCATTTCCATCTGGAGGAAATAGTTATCTAAGTCCCCAGGTTATGCACATATTTCCTGCCTGACCTTCTCTCTGCTTTCCTCATCTGTAAAAAGAAAACACACAAGACAGAGAGGCTGAGCATTAATTCCTATTTTAYAGATCAGGTGTGCATAGAAATCTTAAGTGTTATTGTCCCAACAGATCTGTCCCCATGGTCAGTCCCTGGCTCCACGTGCTCCCTGGGGTGGGAATTATGCAAGACTCCTGCTTTCCACCATTCCCCACAATCCACACTCTAGAGAAGCAAAGAAGCTGCCCACAAGAAGCAGCCTGAGTAGGATTCAACTCACTGCTTCATGTCCTGTACTTGACACTCCATGTTCTCCTGCTGGCTTCTCAGTATCTGTACCTCGTACAACAACCTGCTGAGGTCCTCCTGGCGCATCTTGGTCTCCTCACTTTTCACTACTGACACCTGAGGACAAAAATATCAGAGATGGATTTTACCTGTGCAAGAAGGGCCACGGACAGAGAGAGTCACTGTGGTGGCTCAGGTGCAGGACTGTCACCAGCTGAAATACCAGGGACACGTGCAAAAGAATCTGAACTGTCCTCAGGGTACTACTGCAAGAGCCAAATACAGCCAAGTGCAGCACAAATCTATTTGTACAGAGGGCCTGCTGGTAGACGTACATTCACTGCCAGGGTGGGAATCTATTTCAAATCACCTTGGGGGAAAATCAAAAGCACTTTGAGAATAAGGGAGGAATTGAACTAGAATGATTTAATCTTTCTACTTTAACTGCAGAAATACTCAATCAAGCTTCAGGTTTTACAGGGATGAGGCTGAGGTAATGCTTCAAATCGGCATACTACRCTTGGATTTCCAAAAGGCTTTTGCTGAAGACCCTTTTCAGAAGTTGTCATGCTAGTTCAGTAAGAGAATACCCTTTGGGGGCATTAATAATAGGTTAAAAGAGAAAACAGAGGGCAGGAGTAGGTCATCTCTTGCATAAAACCAGGAGATGGCTGTTGAGGACCCTGCAGGAGTTACGCAACATTTCTCTAGGAAAGCAGTAACAATTCAAAGGCAGAGGGGTGGGAGGCAAGCCTGGCCCTGCAGCACTACACAAACATCTTGTGATACAGAGCAACCAACAAAAACACAGACAAAACTCTGATGCAAGCCAAGGCCTGCAAACTAAGAACGCCCAGCCCAGGTGCACACGTACATGGGGAGSGCAGGAATGAGAGCAGGATGATGCTGGAGTTCTGCTGAGCAGGATCTGGCAGGTGCACGTTCCCCCCACCCCACACACCCCTCACCTTTCTCTTGATGTGCTCCAGGAGGTGCTCATGGCCCTGCAGGAAGCACAGGTGCTGGAACTCGGTGTCGTCCCGCTCAGGTTTGACAAGCCCCCCCTGCTCGATGTTCACCACCTTCCTGAAGCCATCTGCACAGAGAGGACATGGCTGATGGCTGACAGRACCCAAAACTCCTCTCCACCTCCCATCCCCATCGCTTTTGAGGACATTTCAATTCACCTTACACAATTTATGAGCTGCCAGTGCTCATGCCTGGACATGCTTTTGGGCCGTATCCACCAGAAACCCAGGGCAAGCAAGAGCCCTGTGCATCCCACTGGCAATCCCTTCTGCAGCCTATGCCACAAAAGCCTTTGTGCCATGAGCATGTTGGTCTGCCAGGAGCTGAAATGCCAGCTCCTAGGAAATTCCTGCCTCAATTTGCAAGCCAAAGGGATTCAGGGGTACCATTTCAAAGGCACAGGACATCATCAGGTGCCACTCTGGAAAAAAGGGTCACATGCACATTTGGAAATCTGCTTTGAGTACTTCTCTGAAGTCCTCAAAAGGTATCTAAACTGTATTGAAGGACTGACCTAAAATTTACAAAAATGCTACTGTACAGTAGAATAGCAAAATTAAAACTTGACTAAGAAACTTAAATATTCATTGAAAAAATTCCAAGAGAAATCAGAAAATAGCTATATGTAATATAGTTACGATGTTGAAGTGGCAGAAAACTACACATAAACCTCCTTTAAGAGGGGGAAATGTCTGACCAGCAAGGCAAGATTTGCACGGAGAATTGTCTTTTACTAATTCTGTGATATGGCTGGTCAAAGGGATAAGTTCTGGGCACACAACCCACAAATGCAGCACATCCTGGGAAGATGTCATAGTATCAACCTGCTGGATAAAGCTCCATATAGAATAAAATGGAAAATTAATAATAATAGGTCATCAAATTGATGCAAGATAAGCAGATGACAGTTCTTAGCTCCCACCTTAAAGTGTAATCTAACAGAAATTTCATGCTGAAATTTAAGGTAAACTGGAGGAGATCACCACCCTGGGATCTGAGGGGCAGATCCTCTTTGGCAAAATCACTAATGCCACAACCAATCATATAAATGAGACCCCAAACGTTTCTGTGCACAATTCTCCCCCACACCTCCTGTGCCACTGGCACCTCCTGTCACGCCCTGTGCCTGCACTCACACATGTTGAGCTGCCGGACAAAGCTGGCCATGTTGTTGTGCTTGAAATACTTGGGCAGCACCTCTTTGGCAAAGCGGCCCTGGTCAAACACATGGAAGCTGGTGCCATTCTGCAAAGGAGACAAGGACAAAGGAGAAGTCAGAGGAGCATCTCTGACTATGAGAAGGGTCCAGGAGGGATCCTACAGCAGGGGAAGTCTTGTTCTCTGAATTGTCACCTTGCAGCTAAGAAGAGTAACAATAGCCCTCAATGACAGATGTGCTCCTTTCAGTTCTGGTGCACTCAGTCCTCTGTGGCTGCAGGTTTGATCTTTTGCTGCTTTTTGTCACTGCCTAGTTGAGAGTCTTGCATGTTAGAAAGAAACCACTGACTTTTGTGTCCAAATAGCTGCTAGACAGTCTGTGATTGTCCCCACCCTTGCATGGACCTCACAGAAAAACTCTGCAATCTTAAGCAGGCCCTGAAAGTGGGAATTGTCATTATAATTTACTTGTTCAGGTCTAAGCCCAATCCTTCTGCTCCAAAGCACAGCAGTCCTGGAGGGAGCACTGCCTGGAGACATGGCACAACAAACACAGCAAGGCAAGAAGCAAATCATCTTTGGAGACACCGCATTCACCCAGAAGCTCTGTGCACCTTTTCTCGATTATTTTTAATAGTAAACAGCCACAAGGGCARCCCACAAAATGTTGACAGTCACGCTTTGCAGTCCAAGCTGGCAACACCCACATTAACCAGACAAATCCTCCATTTCTGGGGTTGCRTTGTAAAGATCCATGACTGCAAAACAAGGCGAACTGCCTGGGATTGCTGGCAGAGAAGATGCCCTGCAGGCCATGTGCTTTCCCTGCTGGGCCTTCTACCTGCTGTCAGTGCAATGACATCAGCAGATAACAGGGACTTGCCTTGGCTGCAGATGAGCTCCAAGGGACAAGAGCTAAAGACACCAGAGCCTGCAATGTAGGCAAAGAGAGGGCTGGGAGCAGCACAGCACAGTCATCCTCCTGCTGTGTCCAGGGGTACTCCCAGCAGTCAGGAGAGTATCAGCCTGGGGGGGTATTTCAGAGGGGCTGGTTCAGGGAGTCTGCAGCTGCAAGGGTGTACTCAGGGAAGTCTGGATGTCTCTGAATCAGGGAATGCAATCAGGGCCATGAGATTGCTCAGTGACTAAAGAAGGGCTGGTGTGTGCCTGCAGCCTGCCCACGGCCACCAGGAAACAGCCAGCTGGCAAACCCTGCTGTCCTGCTGGTGGTCACTACATTTCCATCACCAAATGGTGCCAATTCCCTCTGTGCTCAGGCTCATCTGGCAGCTCTAACAATTAACACCCACAAACATGCGATTTTGGGTCAGCTGAACTTCTTGCTCCTCGCTCACTGCTGCAAATACTGACCAAGACTGCACCTCAACAGTGCTCTTTTACCATTTTTGGGGTCTTTCCTGTCATTCCTTATCCCACACAGCAGAAGCAAAGGCTGGTCAAGCACTTAAAGAGACTTACTGACAACCTGCATGATGGAATTATCCTCACAGACAGAGCTTGCAGACAGGACAGCAGGGACCAGGGCTTCCCAACACTGCAGRCACTGCCCTGGGGACAGAGCTGGTTTATTCTGCTTCCCTTGTGCTTCTGCCCCTTCACTCTGGGATACAGCTCTGTGTCCCAGGCTGGACCCACTGATGGAAAATGAGAAGCGCTAGGCTTTTGTGTACTTCAGCATCTCCTTATGGCCTCTCAGGAGAGGCCACTCTTTTGAATTCAGGGCCACAATGTACTGAGAAGCTGGCACACTCAGAAAGGCTCCTACGAATGCAAGAGCCTTTGGGTTACTGTGTGCTCACTGATGAACTGTGCACATGTCACTTCTCACACTGCAGCTGTGCCTTGGCATCTCACACCATGGGAGCACAAGCTGGGAGAAACTTTGGAAGYCTTCTCTGCCCAAAGCAAAATTGACTCTGCAGCATGACAATCCTGACAGAGGTTTATCTTAACTGCATTTGACAGAATCASCAGGACAGACATGTTGTACTCTGACAAGTGCTAGTCCAGGAATTTGCAAATTCCCCCTATCTTCATCTTCTATTAAAAAAATTAATTTAATTACTTCTTGTCCAATCTGTCATGGACAGAGAGCAGACTTTTCCTTTCCACTTAATAACAGACTTTAGTGTATATATAAACTATTATTGCAGTTGTTCTCCATCTCTCCCTCAKGCTAAGAAACAGTTCATAGGTCCTTATAGGTCCTATTTTCTAGAAGTACTGATACCTCCAGAAATCTCAGGTATGCACACAATCTCTCAGCTCCAATATCACCAATGTATAGAAGCTGAAGAATACGGGAAACATGGAAACCTGCAACAAAGGAAAATTAGACACCWAAAAGCCTTATCAAAACCTCCAAGGATGTAGTTGCAGCCTATGTTRGGTAGCAGGAAAGCAGAGCACAGTGATGGTCAGTCAAAAATAACAATGTTGTAAGTGTAACAGAGAGGAGACTATTTATACAGGCTAGGAAATAATTTCTAGTTTGAAATTCCTTCYTTAAAATACATGATACCAAAACTTGGTGGTTGTCAGAGGTATGGTCATGTAATACCAGCAATCAAAGCAACCACAGCCATGRATAACAATGCAGCTCAGATCCTATCTCAGGTTTTGAATGAAAACTCTACTGGACACAAATATAAGAAAGGCTGCTTTAGACTTTTTTTCCTTCCTCCTTTAAATTTGCTTGTGTAATAGATTCTTGATTTTGGAGAACAAGTTTATGCTTACAGCTTATTTGATAACTCTCTGCTGAAAACAACATTATTTGCAGCAAGCTGTAGGTCAAAAGCACAATGTGGTATCAGAGTGCTGTACAAAGGGGACAAATAAACAATTTTMTTTCTGTGATTGCACTTAGTATATTAATGCCTCTGTAACAAATAAGAACTCAAAGCAAAGCAATCTATACCTATGAAGCTGTACAGACAACATGCATGCACATCACCATGTTTATCACACAGACTCATTGAAAAATCGAGTAAAGCTCTTCCAAAGAGATTTAGGGAGACAGTCTGAGATCTGTTTACTCTATAGGTTTGAGTCTGAATTCTGAATGCTGTTTATYTGGTGCCCTATTTGTGAGAGGCTGCTAAGAAACACACGTGAGACAATACAAACAGCAACGGAACTTTTTAAGGMCTTTGCACATTTCCTAGAAAATTTTAGGGAGCTGCAGATTCAAGCAAGGTGAAAAACATCTTTCTCAGAGTATTTGGAATTCTTAGAATTAGAATATTAGACACTTCTTAAGTTGTTTCAATTAAATGTGTAAATATGATMATTAAAACACCCACAAAACAGTTGCCCCTTTGAAACAGAAAAGCCATAATATTCCAGGTAAAAAATACCAAGTTTATCCAAAAGGGCCCATCCTGGACTCCTGGTTTTTTCACTCTGCCAGTAACTGGGCAGTACCAGCCAAGGAAAAGGCAGCTGCTGTGCCTGCAGTGCTTGGGCCTCACACCTGGGTTTGCCCTGGCATTGCAGGCATTAGTGACTCCTGATAGCCCCTGTACTTACAGAACTCCAGCAGATGAGATGGTTCGTTTCAGGATCTTCCACCAGCGTCCAGAGTTTTGTCAGGAAGGCTGGGACATTGCTGGAGTATCCATCCATCACCAGAGAGCTGGGTGAATCCTGCATAGTTTTGCAGTGTCCCAGCTACACTAACCCCATCGCTCTGGGCGCGCCTGCTTCCCTGCACGCGCCTGCGTCCCGCACAGAATGAACCACCCAATTTTATCCCAGGCCAGTGGAAAGTAGGCGTCCAGGGAGTCACATCAGCAGTGCTGCTCGCACTCTTAAAAACTCAGCACAATGCGATGGCATCACCAGCCCCAGAGAACAATACACAGAATGAAAATGCACTGCAGCCAATCTCGCAGAGCTGTGAATAAATGCGCAGCGTCATGCAAAGGGAACACGTGCTGCCCACCTTATGCTGGGAGGTGAGTAAGTCACCAGAGCAAACCCACCTGCCCAGAGGCTGTGGGACACCCAGGCACAGCAATCCCGGGTTTGTGAAGGYACCTGAATCGTTATTTTGGAACTTTATTGTCCTAAACTTTGTCCGACACAGATGAACAAGAGCTGGCCAGACCTCAGGGCTGCACCTCTTCAGCAAGGCTCTGAAAAGTCAAAACTGTAAGCAGATCTAGTTACAGATCCTATGTTGTCAAAAGAAATTATTTAGCTCTTGCTATGAGAATGAGAAAATAGGATGCTAAAAACAGCTACACATAGAATCTAGTAKATAATATGCTTTTATCATTAATATAAATGCTTTAGATAGCTCTAAATACATGCTCACAATGCCAGGATCATTTCAACGCAGAAACTGCTCTTCAAATAACATAAYAAAATGTAAAATCAATATTAAATTTTCCTGAGGTCCTAAACAAAAACTTGCAAAGGCTAAGCTCAACATTCCTGCCAAAAAATGAAACAGAGCTTTCACCTGATGCCTACATAGTCCTTAAGGGCCAAACACTGAAAGAGTCCGGAGGTGAGATGAGACCATTAAGATAAGAAAGTGTCAAGATAAGGATAACAATGCAGTAACTTTTTCCTTGCCATTTTCAAAGGGCAACTTAGAACAATGTACCCAACCATGTGGTATTTCCCCTAAAACCCAAATGACCATCAGACTAAAAAAAAACCCAGCAAGTAACATAAATTTTATAWAACAGGTGCTAGTCATGCAAGATAACATCATCACACATAGAAATCACAATGTCAATAGTGCCACAGCAGAGTGCAGTAAACCCCATTCCTCTTATCTGAGCTCTGGGAAGAGCCAAACAGAGCTGGAAGAAACAGCTGCAGCCCCTCGTCTGCACACCTGGAAGATTCTACCTCAAAGAGAAAGGTAATAGAATATTCAGACAAGGATTTCTTCTGGGATGTAATACCATAGTTCTGGAACCAGAGCAGACGTGTGTCAATTCAGTCAGGTTTAAACACAGAAAAACTTCCAAAACTGCAATTAATTCTCAAGAGTCCCTGTTGAGAGAAACAAAACAATAACAATGTGTCTCCCACAGACACACATTAGGCTTTAATTAACAAATCAAACTGGACTAGAGACTAGAGAGGAGGTTAAAAAATACTAGAACTTGAAATGTCACCATATTTTGAATTTGAACACAAAAAAAATCAGGAAAATCTCTTGGCAAGTTGTTTCACAGTTTTTCCAATCAACCCTAAGAAGCTGAGTAATACTTTTCAAGAGTTAGAAATGTCAGATCAAAGCTGTTTGGGGAAAAAGGGCCCTTTTTTCCCACAGTGAGGTTTTGCTACCCTGAGTAATAAAAAATGCAAGGGAATTTTCTGGTACTGCTGCACTGGTATTCAAAAAGCTGAGACAGATTTCTCAAACTGTGGGGGAAAAAAACCTCTTTGCAAGCAGAAGCTCTGCACAGAAAACAGCCTCACATATCCATTTTTTACTGATAGTGCAACAGAAGGCCTAGAGTAGAAACCAGCAGCCTAATGACAGTGGTCCTTGTCTGTGATGAGATGTAGTCTGGGACTAACACCTTTTATGACCGTGACCCCAGTCAGGAGAAAATGCATTTATAATGTYTGATTTAATAAGAGAGAAGTAAGTTTTGACCAGCCTTTCCTGTGAATTATAATGCAGAAGAACAAGTGCCTGGAAAGAAGGTTTAGAGGAGCAGACCATTAGCTAACTTTTGCATTCACTTTCTTCCAAACTGTGCTTCACCCCTCTTCTACATTTGTGCACAAACAGAACTGCCACCGCGGCATGTTTTTTCAGCCCTCTCATAACCAAGCAAGAGATTTTTAAAAACAAACATTCCCCTCCCCAGGCCAGCACTCTGAATTTCACAGCATGCCCRGTCACTGTGGAAGCCCCAGGTCCCAGAGTCACAGCATTACCTCAGCAGAGCAGTTTTCATTGAAATGAAAACCTGCGTATCAAGGAGCTTTAAAGTAGGGTCAGAGTTGGAAACCACGAAGGAAGCATGGAGTAGCAATGCAAAAAGCGTAACACAGAGGGAAACACAAGTGCACATTTTCCTAGAATGTGCTGCTTTGAAGCGTGACTTGTTACTTTGAGGTGGCAGCAGCACAGCTGCTGTGCTATCTTATCTACCATCCTATCAGCGACAACCCCCTTCCCACCCAGCCCGGCTACAGCAGCCAAGTGACACCGTCCTGYTTCCTTCCTGGGAGCTCAGCATCTCTTGACATTTTCTCTGACAGTCACCTTGGCAGTCTGGACACTGCTTTTCTACTTTTAGCTGCTTTTGATACTGTCTCTAATACACATCTGCCAAAAGGTTAAGGCAAAATGAGATCTCATGTATCAGCTCCTTTCAGTTTATGATTTCTTTAAAGCCTTTAGAGCCATTAAGAAGGATCACTGCCATTTTTCATTTCCCAAGTGGGARACAAGATGAAGCTCCAAGTGCTCACCAAGCACTTTAATTTCTCCCCATGGGATGCTCCCAGAAAGAACACACTCAGCAAGGGGTAGCAGAGGAGAAACTTGGGGCTCACCTACCCGTTCCTTTCTTGCCCCCACAATACACAAGGAAAAAAACATTTACAGGACATGAGTGGGTGATGCTCCCCACAGCAACTCATGCTGTGGTTCCCAGCTGGTTCTGGCAGCCAGCACTGCTTCAGGTTTGGTTTCTGCAGCAAAATGTTGGGATGTCCAGGCTCATTTAACCCCATCAGACTTTAAATGAATGAACACACTTGCTGAAACTGTTAGCAAGCAAATGCTTTGTTTCCAGAAGCACTGGCASCTCCAGGCCTGCTGCTCCTGAAGGGGTCTCTGAGTGTTGCATGTGCTCCTGGATCTGACCCTGTGAACCAGAGCGTTCAGGAGATCCACATTAACCCCTTTACAGTTCTGTTTGAATCATGTTTTCTCTTTGGCAAACAAATTAAGTTGATATTATTAAAATACTGCTCTAAAATACCATCAGATATACATGTATTTTTAGCGCTTTAAAATGCTTCCTGCTTTTTTTTTTTTTTGAAGCTCAGCTCCCCAGTGAGTTTGCACAAACCATTGCCAAGCGAGAGTCACAGCAGCTTGCACGTGGGCAAAAAATCTGGCCCCAAGCCCATGCCAGCTTCTCACCAGCTGGGGACAAAGAAGGGAGCTGCTGTTATCCTTCAGCTCACAGGGCACCTATGCAAGGCAGATGCAGCCTGGGCAGGAGGCTGCTAGCTGAGGTTGAGTGATGGAGACCCAAATCATGCCATGCTTTGCGTGGCAGAAAGCCCCTCGCGGACTCGGGAAACGCTGCTTCATCCTCTCTACATGTCCAAGCTCTCATTAGCAGCACCACGGGGGAAATCTGACAAGTCCCAGCTGGACCCACCAGCCTCAGCCACSAGCCATGCAGGGGCTTCAAGCCACYGCATTGCCTCCATCCCTGATGGTCCAGGGCTGTATACCCGGTCCGAGCCCTCGGGCAGCTCTGGAGCCGCCTGAACAGCGTGTTCCTGACAGCTGACTTATCTGACTTATCCTCACCTACACGAGAGACCAAGCGGCCGCGCTGGCTGGAGGCGTCGAGGCCCAACGAGCCCCGGCCGGGGCTCCCCCACAGCAGCCCCTGGGGCCRGCACCGGCTCGGGCACGCCGGGACAAACAGAAGGGATTGAAGGGAAGTGCGATGCCGCTGGCCATTCCGCGGGGTTGTCGGGATTACTTTCGCCTTCCCGTTTCCCCGCCCGCAGCGCGGGGCCGAGCGGAGCCGCCGGCGGGCCCGGAGAGAGGAGCGGGCGGCGCCGCGCTGGGGCGGAAGTGTCGGAGCCGAGGCCGGCGGTGAGGAGGTAAAGCCGCCCCAGGCCGGGGCTGCTGCGGGCTTGGGCCGGGGGAGCGGGACCGGGACCGGGGCTGGGCGGCYCCGACGGGACAGCGCAGAGCCGGGCTGGGCTGAGGGGGACAGTCGGGCTGAGGAGAAACCCGCGCTGAGGGGACAGTCGGGCTGAGGGGATACTCGGGGCGAGGGGACACCCGAGCTGAGGGGACACTCGCGCTGAGGGGACACCCGGGCCGAGGGGACACCCGGGCTGAGCGGACAGTCGGGCACCGAGGGGACACCCGGGCCGAGGGGACACCCGGGCTGAGCGGACAGTCGGGCACCGAGGGGACACCCGCGCTGAGGGGACAGTCGGGCTGAGGGGATACTCGGGGCGAGGGGACACCCGAGTTGAGGGGACACTCGCGCTGAGGGGACACCCGGGCAGCGGGAGCAGCCGCTGTCCCCACGGGCGGCACAGCGCGGCGGGACGGGGCTGGCGGCTGCTCCAGCGCTTTTCCCTTTGGGACAGCCCCCTCCCAGCGAGGCTGTGACGGGAACTGAGCAGCAGCGGCCTGACGCCTGCCAGAAGCCAGGGAAAAAGGCAACAGCCATGATCGCTAACGTGACTTACTGTCCGGGGCTGGCTTTTTAAAGCTCCCCACAGCGGTTTGACCGCCGAGCAGGGCCTGGGATGGGGTATCGCTCACTGGGCGGGACGACTGACCCGCTGGGTTAACAGTGCAGGGGCACAGGAACAAAGGGTGTAAACAARGCAAAGGGGTACCCCCGAGTCATAGAATCATGGAGTGGTTTGCGTTGGAAGGGACCTTTCCAAGGCTATCTAGACCAACTCTTCTCTGGTGACAGGGAGAAGTCAACTAGATCAGGTTGCTCAGAACCCCATCTAACCTGGCCTTGAATATTTTCAGGGATAGGGCATCCACCACCTCTCTGTGTAACCTGTGTCAATGCCTCACCACCCTCACTGTAAAAAATTTCTTCCTTATATCAAATCTAAATCTACCCTCTTTTACTTTGAAACCATTATCCCTTGTCCTGACTGTGTAGAGTGTCCTGCTACAAGGGCTCTGGGCCCTGAGGACAACCAGGGGATCAGGATCTTGAGGAAAACACTTCTGGCTGACGTAGGGCTTCGGTCCATGGGAATGTGCCAGAACCAGGACTGCTGGGTGCTCCCTGGAGCTCCTCAGYTATGCATCTCACACTTTGCCAGCTTGACTGGTCAGAGGCACAAGGATTGAAACTGCTTTAGGGTATCTTTGCACTGTAAAATGAATGGACTCCAACGGAAAATGAAAGCAAAGCTTCATTAGCCACTTTGGGATACATATCCCACTCTGCTGTGCTTTACAGAGTAATAGTAAACCCCTCAAAGGTTACATTTGCTTTAGCAATTCCTCTAAGAAAATCCACATAACTCTGTTATGCTTGTGCTGTAGCCCTCCCCTGGCATCGGGCCATTTCCCCTGTGGTCTCTCAGCTTGCCTGTGTGATTTTGTAGGGTGCTGAAGATGGCAGGCAGCTCGGCTCCTTGGATTGGCAGTGCTTATCTCTTCCTCCAGTCAAAGTGCAAGACCATCACTCTGCCGTCCCTCTACGAGAGCTCCCAGAAGACTTTTGTGTTCAAGGCCCTGAAGATGGCATTAGCAGGTACCCATCCTCTCTGCTATCTTGGTGTGCAATGCCACGCCTTTCTTTAATCTCACACTCATCGGTAAGAAAAGCTCATGCTCACACTGTTTAGGAAAGAGGATAAAGTGCAGCAAGCTCAGCAGAGGTTCACCAAGATGGYTGGGGGATGGAGCACTTGTYATGTGAGGRGWGGCTGAGGGAGTGGACCTGTTGAGCCTGGGGAAGATTTCAGGGCACCTACCAGCAGCCTGCTGATACCTGTGGAGAGGGAGAGATGGAAACACATGGTGGTAGTGCATGGGGAATGAGAGGCACCAGGCACAAACTCAAAGGAGAGGTAGACACCAGATTAAAGGAGAAACATTTTCCCCATTAAGACAGTCAGGTAGTTGCTCAGAGTGACTGTGTATTCTCCATCCTTAAGGGCTTTCAAAATGGGACTGGATAAAGCCCTGAGCAACTTGCTCTGACCTCTGAGCTGACCCTGCTTTGCATGAGAGCYGGACACTGCCTGGGCTTCCTTCCAACTTGAACTAACCTATGAATTATCCAATTTTATGAATGTTGGTTTAAACCCATTTATGTAAGAGGGGAGAAGATTGCAATTGCTATGAAAGATTTAATTGCTGTCTTTRTAACACCACAGAAACATGATTTCTGCTTTGATAAGGTGGTTTTAAATTAAGTAATAAGTAGTATAAATTAATTTCTGATGTAAACAGGCACACTT
Source organism: Malurus melanocephalus (assembly GCF_030028575.1). Taxonomy (NCBI): domain Eukaryota; kingdom Metazoa; phylum Chordata; class Aves; order Passeriformes; family Maluridae; genus Malurus; species Malurus melanocephalus. Next base: position 590,949 of record NW_026623272.1, on the reverse strand, counting down.
ACATTAGCTTGAGGTTTGTGTAACCCTATTTAAGTCAAAAAAGGACTTGGGATGCAAATGGCCATGAAAGTAAGTATTTCTCTATCCACCCTTGCACGAAGCACACTGCAAGATGATAGTAACTTGAAGAGTTTATCACACCTACCTAGAATGACTCTCATGGTGTTCTTTACCTGTCACACAGATGAGTCTATATTGTTTAATTTGGTTCTCTAACTATTCTGCAGTTTCTTCTGGAAAATCATGCCATGTCAGATAATTTTTCCAACACAGACCTGCTTGACTTGCAGCTTGATCAAGATATGGGAAACAGGAAGCCTAATGCAATTGTCCAATTAGGCTTGATTTATGGCTGCCTTGTGGTGCTGGAATGTGAATCTGCTCACACATTTAAAGGAAAGTTCAATAAATGCAATCCTACCATGCTTATTCAGACCTGAAAAAGGCTTGAAATCTGAAGCTGTCTGAGGTTTCACACAGAAATGCATGCAAAGTCTCATCTTTTGAGGCAGCTTTACAGCTGTTATTTGTAAAGATTTCCATGTCTGTAAAGCTTTCCCTCCTCAGGCCTCTTGCCCTGTTACAGAAATTTTGTTTAATAAGCACTCRTGAAAAGCAAAGTGTGAGGGAAGTGATAAAAAGACATTCTTAGTCATCCACAGTGAATTATGCCTTTTCTAGGGGCYTAAGCCCATGTGACAGTTACACATCTGGTCCAAACTGGAACACATGCAACCAGGACTCACTAAACATGTAAAGCCATTGTTAGATGCTGTACTTCTAAATGCCAGGCCACTTGTCCTRCTTAATGTAGAGCCTTGCCTTGGGATTGTTCTCCATGCCATGACATGTGGTTTAGAAATACCTAAGGTAGTGCCAATGTGAGCTGGTGCCTCCATACAGCCCTGTGCAATGAAAGCCCAAGAGGTTCAGTCAGGTCTGGAAGCACTACAGCAGCCTCCCATGGGCTTCTGCTGCAAAAAGAGACAAAACACATACTTTGAAATGTCATCATCAGCATCTCCCGGTGGAGACAAGGACAATGAGCACAGCTAATAAAAACYAAATTTTGCCAGGAGAAAGAAGAATGAAGTCCTGGCAATTTCTGTTTCCACATCGTTTGGATGTAGTGTGTAGTGCTCCTCCTACAGTAATGTTAGAGTGTACATCCCTGGCTTCTCCTGCCTTAGATTTTACCATTAATTAATTCTCTGTGTAAAAGAGTTTAACTAGTCAAGGCCCAATCTCAAGCAGCTTAATCCCTAGGGCTGGATCTGTCATTTGCCATTTGTGAGATGTGTTAATGGCTCAGTGAGACAGAAGTTACCTCAAGGCATGGGCTGGAGAAGAAACACTGGGTCTCCTTCCAGGACCTTCATCACTGGATAAAACTGCAGTCAGAAGGAATGAAGGCTGACTTGAGCACTGAGCTGAACTAAGCTTTCATTTCTAAAACTTTGCAGTGCTACCAGTTTAGCATAACCATGTCTGYCCTGGAAATGGAACCCCAAATTTAAAACTTCCCCTAATAAACAGTGTTGTACTTACCTGGGATGTAGTTCCATACACCTTCAGTTGGACACCATACTTCATAGAGATCAGTGGTGTCAGGGCAGCATAAACTTAATCCTTCCCTCTTGGTTTTACATACAGGTTTTCCATCCCAGAGGACTTTACCACAAAGAGAATTCAAAAGCTGCTCCATTGTAGGCTTGTTGTGGATGGGAGTGGGTCTGGGTGGGCTGTCTCATGCCTGGATTGTGACTGTGCTCACTTCTCCCTGCCAGACTCCACCGGCAGCGAGAATGGTGTGCACATGCTCAAAGTGCACTGCAGCCACCCACACCTGATAGTCCAGCTCAAGTTCTGCAAGCAGGAGAACTGTCGCCGGTTCCTGCGGAGTTACCGGGAAGGAGCACTCCAGAAATCCCTCCAGAGTCGCCTCCAGCTCTACTTGGCCACGACCAYGGTGCCTCTTGAAGTGGAGCTGAAGGCTGGCAGTGAGCACCTTGACAAGATTCTGAAAGATGAGGATCATTGTCTGGAGTGCATATACAGAGAAAAGGTGCGTGGGAGAGGAAGGGACACTGGGCAGCAATGGGGAGTGGTGGCACAGGGCTTGTAAGGTGGGTGCAGATCTTGTTCTGATGCAGCATATTGGGTTAACAAACTTCTGCGTCCATCAGCCCTTGACTCTAAGGTGGAGAAATAGCTCCGCCCTTCCTCAGAAAGAAGCTGTGCCCTTCTCTGGAAGGGCAGTAGAGTTACCTAAAGCAGCCTACAAAGATGCTACAACTCACTGTGGCTTTTGTGTGTAATAACTAGTGTGACTGTCATCTCCACTAGGACAAGGAATTCTAGACAGTGCAGCTGAGGGCACAAATGTGCCTCAATATAGCTGTGAGGCAGGCAGGGGACAGCAGTTTCGTGTGAAACCATTACTGCTCTGCATCTCCCTCCCCCACCTCACACACCACCTYCTCCAAGAGTAGCAAAGGTAACTACACCTGGAAATGAGCAATGGAAGTGAGGGCAAACACTGCACATCACACCAGCTTGTGTCGCAGTGGGGACACAGCATCTGCTGCCAGCAAGAGTAGGCTGTCCTTTGRAAGGCAAAGTCTCTTTCTTTCTCATCTGACATCTGGCTTATTGCACACTTTGGCATTGGCACTCTAATCCTGCTTGCAAGAACAGTGAGATCTTGTAATCTCACTGCAAGGTACTTGACATGATTAAACTTGCAGCCTTCTTCCCCTCCTCTTTTTTTTTTTTTCTGGAACTTTAGCTCTGGTTCCCTTAAATGGTCCTGAGAAATAGGCACTCACTATCTACTCAGGATTATTAGGCACAAGAGCATGTTTTGCTAGGTTGCTTTTCTGCAAGCGCACAGAATGAAACTCAGACCTTTCATGCCCAGACCAAACAACATGTGATATCCCATACCCTGTGAACTTTGGCTTGCTGCTCCYTCCCTTTGCTGAACTAGCTGATTGGACAAAAGAAATGGGCTTATTCTGAGTTCCCCAAAAGTGCCTCAGTCTGACCCTGCCTAACAGTGCAACAGAGGCAGAAAGATGGYACTGGGGCACAGCTATCAGCAGCTGAGAGCAGGGCTGGGTACCTGCTCTATKGGAGCTGAACCAGTGTTTAGCTCTGAGTCACAGCACTGCCAGGTGTGACTCTTCCCAKGTGCTTTGTTTTCTTTACTCCTTTTCTCATTACCTGCTTTTTGGAGGTTAGACCAGTTTTCACTTGGCCAATGAGAAAAACTGGCTTGGCAAGGACCCAGCGAACAGCAAACCTTAGGGAATAGAGAGGCAGAGAGAGACAGAAGGTGATTAACAGGAGCTGCCTGCTTTGGTGGCCATGAGCTGTTGGATCAGGTCACCTTGTTCTGTGGGTCTGACCCTCATATGGAGTTGGGAGAAGCCGCTGCTGCTTGCAGTGCACCCTATTTCTAGYTGAGGGCTGCTGGAAATGAACTAGCAGCAGTGGGCTTGCAGCAGTTTTGTGCAACATATAAACACTATTGCTGCAGGTGAGAAACCCACGAGGGGGAGACTGCCTATTTCATATCCCATTACAGACTCAAATCCACATATTTCCAACCAGAGCTCCATTTGACCATCTCATCTGCCTGGTTGACGGTTCATGCTACATGTCATTGCTCCTCTCTTGACACCAGCATCTACAGCTTTGCAAGGTGGTGGCCCTGGCAGAGTCACTGATGCTGTTTGCATTCCAGCCTGACCGCCTGCCAGATGAGGAGATCACGGAGCTGGAGGAARGCCTCAAGAGCCTGAAGCTTCACCAGAGCACCAACAACGTGGCTGTAAAAGACTGCTCATCTCTAAAGTGCTTATCTCTGCCTTATCCTCCTCAAGGCAGCTCCCTTCCCCCACAAGTCACATTCATCTTTCAGGGACAACAGTTTGGTGAGTAGCTAGAACTGACCAAGAGCCCTTAGTCTGCCTCACAGTCCATGAGGAAAGTTATCATGACTGTAAATGGGGATCTACCTCAGATAAACACGGCTTTCTCAGCATCCCATAAGGAAGGAGTTACAGTAGTCCTAAGATATTGCCATGGTGCTTCAGATCAGGCCTCAAACTGTTGTCTTTTTTGAGGTGACACAGAACCAGATGYTTCAGAGTTTATGTCCCTTCCAGGTTCCTTACATTTTAAAATTAATACTGAAAGGAAGAATATAGAATATTTTTCTCTTCTTCCATGTGATTTGGTTGAGGTGAGTTAATAGTGTAGGTTGGATCAGACTGGGGAGGTTACTGTGGACACCCTCAGCCCTGCTTTCAGATAGGACTGGTTCRTCCAGGCTCCCTCATTTGGGAGCTGGCTTTGGGGTCTGTCCCTACAGAGAGCTTTCAGCCAGTCTACATASCAATATCAGCCTGAGACAAGCTAGATAATTTCTGAGCTTACTTAAGCCATGTACATTCTCCAATGCTAAACAGCTGAGGAGAGAGCTTCTGTCAGTGTTTCAGTATTTTGAGGATGCTTAGG